>NC_091511.1:4705124-4858700 GCF_947461875.1 Haliaeetus albicilla
CGTGCAAGGCCCGAGACCCTCGTGCAAGAGACACCCCCCACCCCGGCAACAGCCCCCCGCAGGCGTGAGCGCTCCCAGTCCTCATGCAAGACCCCCTGGGTGGCACGGGGTCCCATCACGACCCCTGTGCAAGCTCCCTGTCCTTGTGCGAGACCCTTGTGCAAGAGCCTTGCGGGAAAGACCCCCTGCAAATACCCTCTGTAACCGTGCGAGAGCCCGCAGTCCCCGTGCAAGACCCCTGGACCCCATCCTGGCCCCCATGTGAACCCCCCAACCCCCACGCAAAGCCCCCATACCCCCATGCAAGATCCTTGTGCAAGCTCCTCGTGCGAGAGGCCCCCTGCAAATCCCCTCTAGACCCGTACAAGAGCCCACAGTCCCTGTGCGAGACCCCTGGGCGGACACAGTGCCCTATCCCCCATCCTCGTGCCAGGCTCCCAGTCCTCATGCGAGACCCTCGTGCGAGACACCCACTGCAAATCTCCCCTGGAGCCACACAGGTGCCTGCAGTCCCCGTGCAAGACCCCTGGGACCCCCATGTGAACCCCCCAAGCCCCGTGTGAAGCCCCCAAGCCCTTGTGTGAAGCCCCCCAAGCCCTTGTGTGAAGCCCTCGTGCGCTCACCACATATCGATCTGGGTGGAGTACTCGGTGGAGCCCAGCAGGATGTCGGGGGGGCGGTACCAGAGCGTCACCACCTCGTTAGAGTAGGTCTTCGTCGGGATGGATTTCGCCCGGGCCAGGCCTGGAAGGCGGAGGGAGGAAGGGGGTTATCGAGGGGGGGTCCCTGGGGGGATAAGTGGGGTCCTGAAGGGGGCAGTTGGGGTCCCTGGGGGGGGGTAATTGGAGTCTCTAGGGGGAGAATTGGGGTTCCTGGGGGGTAATCAGGGTCCTGGGGAGGGGAATTGGGGTCCCAGAGGGGGAAACTGGGGTCCTTGGGGGAGCAAGTGGGGTGCTAGAGGGGGAAACTGGGGTCCCTGGGGGGAAAATTGGGGTCCTGGAGGGGGGTAGTTGGGGTCCTGGGGGGGGAATTGGGGTCCCTGGGGGGGTCAAATGGGGTCCTCGGGGGGGGGGGGTGTCCCAGGGTGGGTTTTGGGGCTCCCAAGGTGGGTTTTCAGGGTCCCCCCCAGGATATTTTAAGGGTGCACGGGGCGGGGGATGATTTTGCTGTGTCCCCCCCTCCTTCGCTGACCGAAGTCGGCGAGTTTGAGGTCCCCGCGCCGGCTGAGCAGGAGGTTTTGGGGCTTGAGGTCGCGGTGCAGCACCTTGTGCCGGTGGCAGAAAGCCAAACCCCGGAGCAGCTGGAAGAGGAAAAGCTGCCCCCCCCCAGCCCGCAGCCCCCCAAAATGGCCCCTTGCACACTCGTCGCACGCTCGTCGCACGCTTATCGCGAGCCCCGGCGCGTGATTGCGGCCCCCCTCGCGTGGTTGCGGCCCTCCTAAGCCGTCCCAAAGCCTTCGCGTCCTTGGAGATGGCAGAGCTCCTCGTAGGTCCCTTTGCGCGCCCCTCGCACCCCCCTCGCACGCTTGTTGCACACCCATCGCACAGCCCCTCACACAATCACAGCCCCCTTGCACGTGCAAAACCATGTTACAAGGTCCCAAACCCCTCGCGCTCTCCTGGGAGATCCCACACCTCTTCATACATCCTTTCGCACACCCTTTGCACGCTCATTGCACACCTCACACATCCATCGCGTGCTCATTGCACACCTCTTGCACACCCATCGCACAACCCCTTTTACATTTACAAACCTCTTGCACAGATAAAAGCCACACAATGAGGTCCCAATCGCCTCATGCTCTCCTGGAAGATCCCAGACACCCTCATAGATCCCTTTGCACACTCATTGCATGCCCCTCACACGCTCATCACATGCTCGTCACGCGATCGCGGCCCCCTCGCGCAGCCACAGCCCTCCTAAGCGGCCCCAAAGCCTTTGCATCCTTCCTGGAGATGCCCGAGCTCCTCATAGATCCCTTTGCACGCCCCTCGCACACTCGTTGCACGTCCATCACATGCCTGTCGCACAGCCTTTGCAAAATCACAGCTCTCTTGCACATATAAAGCCAGATTATGAGGTCCCAAACCCCTTGCGCCCTCCTGGGAGATCCCAGACATCCTCAGAGATCCCATTGCACACCCTTTGCATGCCCCTTGTGCACTCATCACACACACGCTTGCACGCTCACCGCACAACACATATTCCCCTGCACGTGTAACACCACCTTAGGCAGCCCCTAACCCTTCTGGGAGATCCCAGATTTCCTCGTGTGGCCCTTTGCGTGCCCCTTGCACGCGCGTTGCACACCCATTGCACACTCCAGACCCCCTCACATGCCCCAAACCCCTTGCACATCCCCAAGCTCCTCATGTTCTCTGTACACAGTCCAGAGCCCTCCCATCCTCCTAGTACACCCCAAGCCCCCTCGCACACCCTTTGCACACCCCACACTCCCTTGCACGCCCTCGCAGGCCCCTTGCACGCCACAGGGCCCCTCGCTCACCCCTCAGCACCTTGCACGGCCCCCCCCACGCCCCTCGCACACCCCAGGCCCCCTTGCATGCCCCTTCCATGGCCCAGATCCCTTTGCACGCCCCTCACATGCCCAAGAGCTACTCACATGCCCCAAGCCCCCTCGCGCATCTGTTGCACACCCCTTCCACACCCCAGACCCACTCACGCACCCCTTATACGCTCTTTGTGCGGCCCAGATCTCCTCACACGCCCCTGACCCCCTCACACCCCCTCACACACCCCAGATCCCCTTGCACGCCCCTTGCACGTCCCTCGCATGCCGCCTGCACGCCGCAGACCCCCTCGCACAACCCAGACACCCTTGCGTGCCCTCGCGTGCCCCTCGCATGTTTCTCACAAGGCCCAGGCCCCCTCGCACGCCCTCACATGTCCCAAACCCCCTTGCACGCCCCTGACCCCCTCACATGTTCCTTACAAGCCCCTTGCACACCCCAGACCTCTTCACACATCCCTTACACAACCCTCGCATGCCCCGGCCCTCCTCGCACGCCCCTTGCACACACCTGATCCCCTCACACATCTCTTACATGCCTCTTGCATACTTCAGGTCACCTTGCACGCCCTCACACGTGCCAGACGCCCTTGCACGCCCCTGCAGCCCCCCCACACCGCTTGCACTCCCAAGATTCCCTTGCACCCTGTTTGCACATCCCTGACTCCCTCGCATGTCTGTTACATGCCCCTTGCACACCCATGAACCCCTCGCATGCCCTTGCATGCCCCAGACACTCTCACACACCCTTCACAGCCCCCCGCACACCACCCACTCTCCCAAGACTCCCTTGCACGTCCCTTGCACGCCCTGGCCCCCCTCGCATGCCCCTTACGCGCCCCTTGCACACCCTTGACCCCTTCGCATGCCCTTGCACGCTCCAGACCCCCTTGCACACCCTTTCCATGCCCCTCGCATGCCCCGACCCCCTCACATGCCCCTTACACACCCCTCACATACCCCTGACCCCCTCGCACGCTCCTTACATGCCCCTTGCACACCCCTGACCCCCTCACATGCCCTTGCATGCCCCAGACTCCGTCGCACGCCCCTCGCAGCCCCCCGCACACCGCTCGCACTCCCAAGACTCCCTTCCACGCCCCTGACCCCCTCACACACCGCTTCCACGCCCCTCGCACGCCCCATCCTCCCTTCACGCTCCTCTTACACGCCCCTCACATACCCCAGGTCCTCTCGCACGCCCCTTACATGCCCCTTGCACACCCCGACCCCCTCACATGCCCCAGCCCCCCTCGCACGCCCCAGACCTCCCCCCACCACCACACACCCCTCGCACGCCCTTGCACGCACCTTGACGTTGTGCATGCTGATGACGCTGCCACAATCGTCCAGGTACTGCTTGAGGTCCCGGTCCTGAAATGGGAGGGAGGGGAGGAGGAAACCCCGAAAATGGGACAGTTAGGGGGGGTCCCGGGGTGGGGGGTAGGGGGTGCTGGGGCCATTTGGGGGGTTCCATAGTGGATTTGAGGGGGCTTTAGGGGGAATTGGGGGGCTATGGGGTTATCTTGGGGGGCCCTGGAAGTATTTGGGGGGGCCCTGAGGGGATTTAGGGGGGTCTATGGGTGTCTGGGGGGGATTTGGGGGGGCCCTGAGGGGATTTAGGGGGGTCTATGGGTGTCTGGGGGGGATTTGGGGGTGCTTGGGGGGGATTATGGGAGTCTGGGGGGGAATTGGGGGGCCCTGGGGGAGATTTGGAGGGAGCTATGGGTGTCTCGGTGGGAACTGGGGGGACCGGGGGGAGCGAGCAGAGGAGGTTTTGGGGTGCAGGGGGGGATTTGGTGGTTCAGGGGGTGTCTTGGGCGGCAGGGGGGCAGGTTTTGGGGTGCAGGTTTTGGGGGAGGAACACATTTCGGGGCACTCACCAGGTACTCAAAGACGAGGGTGAGGCACTGGGGCGTGTGGACGATGTCGTGCAGCGTCACCACGTTGGCGTGTTTCAGGTCGCGCAGCAGGGACACTGCGGGGGGGGGGGGGGGGGACGGGACGACGACAGTGGCCTCAGCTCCTGCCTGCGCCCCGTCCACACCCTGCACTCATGCAAGCCCTCGTGCGAGCCCCCTTGTGCAAAGCCCCCCCCAGCCCTCACGTGAGCCGCACCCACGCAACCCACCCCCACCCCACGCCACCCCCTTAGTGTCACCCTGTGTGTGTGTGTGTCCCAGAGCGTCCCTCCCAGCCCTCGTGCGAGGCCCTCGTGCGAGGCTGGCTCACCCTCACGGATGGCCGTGCAAGGGGCCCCCTCCTCGTGCTCCAGGCGGATTTCCTTCAGGGCCACCAGGTTCTCCGTCAGTTTGCTGCGGCCCTTGTACACCGTGGCGTAGGTGCCCTGGGGACAGCGGGGGGGCGGGGGGGGGACATGGGAGTTGCAGAGAGACATGGGGGACATGAGGGACGTTGGGGGACACATGGGGACATTGGGGTGACATGGGCGACACAGGGGGACATGGGGACGTGAAGGACATGGGGGACATGAAGACACATGGGGATATTGGGGGGACATTGGGGTATTGGGGGGACATGGGGGACATTGGGTGACATGGGGATGTGGGGGGACACAGGGACATAGGGGACACAGTGACACATGGGGACATTGGGGGGACATGGGGGACATTGGGTGACATCGGGGGGGACATGAAAACAGTGGGGGACAGTGACACATGGGGGGGGACATGAAAACGGGGGGGGACAGTGACACATGAGGGGGGACATGAAGGGACATGGGGGACACGAAGACCCATGGGGGGGACATGAAACAGATGGAGGGCATGGGGGGGGGGGGGGGGGGGGCGGGACACCTGGGGACATACCTGGTGGCCCCGCCCCACCCTGTCCCGCCCCTCCTGGGACCGCCCCTCACCTCTCCCAGTTTGTCCAGTTTGACGTAGGTCTCCAGCTTCCCAAAGCCAATCTCCGACTGGAGGAGGGGGGACAACACGGTTACTGGGAGAACTGGGAAGCACTGGGGGGGTGGCACCAGTCCCTCCTCCCCCATACTGGTTTATACTGGTTCATACTACCCTGTACTGGTTTACACTGGTTTGTTCTGGGACACGGCAAGGCTTGGGGGACACTGCTGGACGGGACTGGGAGCAACTGGGAAGCACTGGGAGGCCCCAGAGCATGATGTTGGCCCATACTGGTCTATATTGCTCCATACTAGTTTATGCTGGTAGAAACTGGTCCATACTAGTTTATACTGATCGAAACTGGTCCACGCTGGTTTATACTGATCCATACTGGTTTATACTGGGACGCACCAGGGAGAGGCTATGCAGGCAGCAGCTGAGGGGCTGCCTCCAGAAGGGACTGGGGCACACTGCCGGGGTTATTACTAGTTCCTACTTGTCCATGGTGGTCCATACTGGTCTGCACTGGTTTGTACTGGTTTATACTGGTCCCTACTGGGACTCACCAAGGAGACACGGCGCAGGCGGCGGCTGAGGGGCCCAGGCAGCCCTAGCCGGTCGAGGCCGCCCTCGGGCAGGCGGGTGTCAGCTGGCAGGGACAGGCGCTTGTTGATGTCCTGGGGGGGGCAGACAAGTGACCTCCAGGGACCCCCAAACCCCCCAGGACCCCCCTAAAACCCCCTCAAAGCCCCCCAGGACCCCCAACCCCCCCCAAATCCCCCAGGACCCCCCTTAACCCCCCTCGAAGCCCCCCAAAACCCCCCCAAACCCCCAAGGACCCCCCTCAAAGCCCCCAGGATGCCCAAGACCCCCCCCAAGGCCTCCCAACCCCCCCCCCAAAGCCCCCTAAAACCCTCTAGGACACCCCAAAGACTCCCAGGACCCCCACAAAAATCCCCAGGACCCCCCAAAGCCCCCGAGGAACACCCCCAAACACCCTCAAAGCCCTCCCAAGCCCACCAGGATCCCCCCCAAAATCCCCTCAAAGCCTCCTAGGACCCCCAAGACACCCTCAAAGCCCCCCTGAAGGCCCCTCAAAGCCCCCCAACCCCCCCAAAGCCCCCCATGACCATCCTAAAAACCCCCAAGACCCCCCAAAACCCTCCAGGACCCCCCCCAAAACCCCCCAGGATCTCCCCCACCTCGGAGGAACCAGGGCGAGCCGGGTGCTGGCGCAGGCGCAGGCGGACAGGGGAGGCCACCTCCTCCGAGGACGTCCCCGAGGGGGGGTCGCTCTCCCCATCCGAACCCATCCGCCCCTCCTCCGCTCCTGCCTCTGGGGAGTGGGGGGGGGGGTCAGGGCACCCCAAAACTGCCAGGGAACCCCTCAGGTCCCCAGGGACCACCCCCCCAAAACCCCAAGACACACACCCCCCCCCAAAGGACTTCCCCCCCAACCCCAAAGCCCCCAAAGACCCCCCCAGGTCCCCAGGCCACCCCCCAAATACCCCCTCCAGGGCCCCCCAAAATCCCTTGGGACCCCCCTCCACCCCCCCAGGGTCCCCCCCAATTCCCCCCCGCCAGGGACAGGGGACACAGGGGGAATAGATGGGGGACACAGGGGGGTCAGAGGGGGACATGGGGGGGGACATGGAGGGGACGTGAGGACAGGTCATCTGGGTATAGGGGGGGGCGGATGGGGGGGACATGGGGACATTTGGGAGGGGACAGGGGACCTGGGGACAGATGGGGGGACACGGCGGGGGGGGGACATGGGGACATTTAAGGGGGACAGGGGGACACGGGGGGGACGTGGGGACAGGGGACCTGGGGATGGGGAGGGGCAGATGGGGGGGACACAGGGGGGGACACAGGGGGGGACACAGAGGCAGGTGGTGGCACGGGAGGGGACATGGGGACAGGATACGGGGACAGATGGAGGGACACGGGGGGGGGCGTGGGGACAGATGGGGACATGGCGGGGGGGGAAGGGGTGGCACCCCCTGAAGACCCACAGCCCCCCCTCTTAAAGGGCCAGGCACCCCTGAAACCCCACAGCTCCTCCTCTTAAAGGGCCAGGCACCCTCCTCAAGCCCCACCCCAATTCCCTTAAAGGGCTAGGCACCCCACCAACCCATGCCCCAGCCTTCTTAAAGGGCCAGGCGTCCCCTCAAGTCCCACCCCCTGCTGCCTTAAAGGCACAGGCACCTCTCTAGCCTCTTAAAGGGCCAGGCACCCCTCAAAACCTAGTCTGGCTCTCTGAAAGGGACAGGCACCTCCCTCAATCTCCAGCCCAGCCTCTTAAAGGGGCAGGCATCCTCTTAAAGGGACAAGCACCCACTCCCAATCCTCACCCCCCCCCAGGCCTCTTAAAGGGGCAGACACTTCTCCAGTTTCTTAAAGGGGCAGGCACCCCCTCGACCCCCAACCCCAGCTGTCTTAAAGGGGCAGGCATCCTCTTAAAGGGCCAAGCAACCCCTCTAGAGCCCCACAGCCCTGGCCTGTTAAAGGGCCAAGCACCTCTTTAACCTGTTAAAGAGACAGACACCTCTCTAGCTTCTTAAAGGCACAGGCACCCCCAAGCCCTATCCTAGGCTTCTTCAAGGAACAGGCACTCTCTCTCAAGGCCCACTCCCAGCTTCTTAAAGGGCCAGGCACCTCTCTAGCCTTTTAAAGGGGCAGGCACGCTCTCAAACCCCAACCCCAAGCTCTTAAAGAGACAGGCACCCCCTGCTCCCTGAGTCTCTTAAAGGCCCAGGCACTCTCCAACCCCTGTCTTAGCCTTCTTAAAGGGACAAGCACCCCCTCCAAAGCAGCAGGGCTCCCCTTAAAGGGGGGTGGGGTCCCCCTTAAAGGGGCAGGGTGCCCCTTAAAGGGCCAGCGCTCACCGCTGTCACTGCCGTGGCCATCGCGGGGCTCCCCCAGGCTCTTCTCGGGGGCGCGGCCCCCCCGCAGCGTCATCGACAGCTGCCGCTTGATCTTCTTCATCCGGTCCATGGCGGAACCCTGGTGGGGGGGACCCCGGACACCTGGGTCCCGCTGGCACACCTGGGAGCCCCCCAAACCTCTGGGACGTCCCCCAAACCTCTGGGTGCCCCCCAGAACTCTTGGGTCCCCCCAAAATCCTTCCCTCCCCCCCAAACTCCAGGGTCCCCCCAACCTCCTGGCCCACCCCAAACTCCTGCCCTGCCCCCCAGACTCCTGGGTCCCCCCAAACTCCTGCTCACCCCCCCAAACTCCTGAATTCCCCCAAAATCCTTCTGCCTCCCCCAAGCTCCCAGGTCCCCCCAAAATCCTTCTCCCCACCCCCCCAGATTTCTGGATCCCCCCAAACTCCTTCCCCCCCCCACCCCCGCAACGTCCTGGGTCCCCCCAAACTTCTGCCCCCCCCCAAACTCCTGGGTCCCCCCAAACTCCTTCTCCCCACCCCCCCAAACTCGCCCCCCCTTGGCTGACCCTGGGCGTGGCCAACAGGGGCGTGGCCAACGGGGAGGCGTGGCCAACGAGGGCGTGGCCTCCTCACCACCCCCACCCCCCAGCCACCTCCACACAGGCCGGGGCGGGGGGAGAGGCCCGGCCTGAGGAGAGCCGGGGAAGGGGGGTGGTCCCGGGGAATAAAAGGGAGTTTTCTCCCCCCCCCGCACCCCCGTTACCGGCTCAACGGCGCGGGGCCTCCCAAAAATCCTCGGCCATGGCGGGGCCGGGCCCGACCCCGCGGGCGGCTCCGGGGGGGGCCGGGCCGGGCCGGGCCCGGGTGAGGAGGAAGCGGCGGCGACTCAAAATGGCGGCGGGAGGGGCGGGGCCGGGTGACGTTGGAGGAGGAGGGGAAGGGGCGGGGCGAAGGCAGGGAGGGAGGGAGGGAGGGAGGGGGGAGAGAGGAGGCCCGGCGGGGCGGGGCTGGGGGAAAGGGGCGGGGCTTGGGAGGGAGGGCACGCCCACCTGCGGGGGGCGGGGCGGGGCTCTCCCCGCATGCCTGGGTCCTCTAATGGGGGGGGGGGGGGGGTGTCAGCCCGGATGACGTCAGGCGCGGCTGGGGACCACCCCCCCCCAACTTCAACCAATACGAAATTCCCTCCCCTCCCCCCGACCCCGCCCTCTGACCCCCGCCCCCTGACCCCGCCCCCTGACCCCACCCCCTCAGGCTGAAGGCAGCTGGGAAAGACCCTGTGGGGGGGCGGGGAACCCCAAAAGAGGCCCCACCCCTTTTCCAGGAGGCGGGGGGGGTGACCAGGGTTCCTCTGAGGTTACTCATAGGTTACACCGGGGTTACTGATAGGCTGCTCCCGGGTTGCTCTGAAGTTACCCAGTGTTTACTCATCGGTTACTCCAGGGTTACTGATAGGATGCTCCGGGGTTGCTCCGATGTTACCCAGTGTTTACTCATCGGTTACTCCGGGGTTACTTGTTGGTTACTCCTACACACCACACACATGGGAACCCCCCCCCCGACTCCCCAGCACTCTTTACACCAGGTTTACTCCTGCTTTACAAGCGCTTCTCCTCCCCGCCCCCGCCTCACGGCTGCTGCATGAGTTACTCACAGGGCTTCACAGGGGTTACTCACTGCTTGAGTGAGCTGTCCTTTTTGCGCCCCCCCCCCCCAATTGGGTCCTCCAGGAGGTTTACACTCCACTTTGGCTTTACTCCCTCGTTCCCACTGCCTGGGTTACTCTGGAGTATTTACACCACCTTTACAAGCGCTTTACTCCCCCCCTCCCCCGGCCCTACAGCTTTCACCCCACCTCCCTTCCCCCCCCCGCTTTATATACCATTTGCACTTTCTTTATCCTTTTTACACCCATTTCTCTCATTTACTCATAGTTTATATACAGTTTACTCCTTTTTTTTTTACACCTGGTTTCCCCCCACCCACAGTGGCTTCACCTGTGGCCCCCCCCAAGGATTACTCGCACTTTACACAGGGTTTACTCCAATATCGTGACACCGCTGGGGAGGGGGGTGCGCACCCGCCCCACATGTCCCCTAGCGTGCACATTCCTCACCACCTTATTCTAGGTTTATACATACCTCACCCTAGCTTTACACATGCTTTGCTCCAGCTTTACACATGCTTTAGCTTTGCACATGCTTTCCTCTGGATTTACACACTCTTCTTCAGATTTACATCCACCTTACTCCAGCATGCACTACTCCAGGCTTACACACACTTGTTCTGGATTTGCATGCGCCTTATTCCAGGTTTAAACACACATTGCTCCGGGCTTACACACACTTTACTCCAGCTTTACACATGCCTTAGTCTGGGTTTACAAATACTTTACTCCAGCATTACACATGCCTTACTCTGGGTTTACACACACTTTACTCCAGCATTACACGCACATTACTCCGGGCTTACACACGTGTTACTCCAAGTTTACACGCATTTTACTCAGGATTATCCAGGCTGAGGAAGCGACCCAGGCATCCGAGGTGGGCGTGTCCGAGGTGGGCATGGCCTGAGGCTGTCAGGGGTCAGAGGTCGTTGGAGGGTCCTGGAGACCTTGGAGCTCCCGTAGACCCTGGGGGGGGAGGGGAGGGGCACAGGGTTATGGGGCGGGGGAGGGGCAGGAGGACCCCACCCCCCCAGGGGGTGGGAAGAAGGCATCTGGGGAGGCGGGGTTACCTCCAGCACCAGCCTGATGTGCGCCCGGATCTTGGCCCCGTCCCGCGTCAGGGATTCGCTGAGCCTGGGGGGGGAGGAGAAAAGGGCGTGGCCTCAGGTGGTGGAGCCACCCCATATGGGGGTGGAGCCTCCCTGATATGGGGGTGGTGCCTGCAGAGGAGGTTGGCCGGTCACCCTTATTTGGTGACGGGGAAAGGATGTGGCCTCCATGGGGGGGGCGTGGCCTGGTTAAGATGGGTGGGGCTTAGTGGGGGCGTGGTCTTCTCGGGCAGAGGGCGTGGCTTGCCCAGCCCAGAACTGCACCTAGAGCCTCATGGGCTGGCTCAGGGGGGAGGGCCCTGGTTGAGGGGGCATGGCTTAGGAGAAAGAGGAGGGGCTTTGCCAGTCAGGGAGGGGCTTGTGGGGGGCGTGGCCTTGCCTGGGGGCAGGGTTTACAGCACCAGGCACCTCCTGCAGCCACTCCCCCATGGAGCCGCTTGGGTATCTATAGGGGTGGGTGGGGTCTGACTTGGGGGCACACCCAGAAGGAGGGGGTGTGGCATTTTCAGGGGGCGTGGCCTCATGGGGCGTGGCCTACTAACCCAGGAGCTTCCTTCAGCTGCTTCAGCAGTCTCACCACTTTGGGGCGGTGGCCCCTATCATGCAGGGGTGGAGCCTTTTGGAGGAAAGGGGCGTGGCCAAGCCTTAAAGGCATGGCCAGGGCGGGGTCAGGGCGTGTCTTACCGGTCGAGGAGGCGGCTGCGACGATCGAGGTGACGCAGGGCCTCCGGCAACGTCAGCTCCGCAAAGAACCCGTAGCCCAGAGCCACGAAAACTCGCTGGGGGGATGGCCTGGGGGGGGGAATGACATGGGAGGGGTTAGGGGGGGCCTGGGGGGCCCTTGAGGGGGGGCAGGGGGGCCCGGGGGGGTTATGGGGTCATTTTGGGGGTCCGGGGGGGGGGTGGGGACGCCTGGGGGGGGCAGGGTGGCCCTGGGAGGGTCCCAGAGGGGGTATTGGGGTCCCAGACGGGGCCTGGGAGGGGTCATGAGGTTATTTTGGGGGTCCCTAGGGGGGTCAGGGTGGCACTGGGGGGGTTATGGGGTCATTTTGGGGGTCATGGGGGGTGGTTGGGGGTCCCTGGGGGAGGCTAAGAGGGATTTTGGGGATCCCTGTGGTGTTCGAGAGGGGGATTTGGGGGTACCTGAGGGGTGGGAGGGTTTTGGGGGGGGGGGGGGGGCAGAGGGCAAAGTTGGGGATCCCAGGGAGTTTTTTTGGGATTTTGGGGTGTATTTGGGGCAGGTCCCAGGAGATTTTTGGGGTGCCCCCCCCAAACTCACACTTCCGCTGTGACGAAGAAATTGCAGCCGAGGTCGACCTGGGTGCGCAGGGGGGTGGGCGCCTCCTGAGGAGGGACGACACTCAGCACCCCCAAATCCCCCACCGGGACCCCCAAATACCCCCCACCCCCCAAAATACCCCCCTGAGACCCCAAATACCCCACACCCCCCCAAATCCCCTCCCAGAAACCCCAAATACCCCCACACACCCCAAAATACCCCCCTACACCCCCAAATCCCCCCCAGCACCCCTAAATCCCCCCAACCCCCAAAATGCCCCCCCCTACACCCCCAAATGCCCCCCAGCACCCCTAAATCCCCCCCAACCCCCCAAAATACCCCCCCAAATCCCCCCCCGGCACCCACAAATACCCCACCACACCCCCTAAAATACCCCCCACCCCCTTAAAATACCCCCCAAATCCACTGTGGGACCCCCAAATCCCCCCCAACTCCCAAAATACCACCCCCTACACCCCCAAATCCCCCCCAGCACCCCTAAATCCCCCCCAACCCCCCAAAATACCCCCCCAAATCTCCCCCTGGGACCCAAAAATACTCCACCACACCCCCTAAAATACCCCCCACCCCATAAATTCCCCCCAAAATCCCCCATGGGACCCCCAAATCCCCCCCACCTCCCAAAATACCCCCCTACACCCCCAAATGCCCCCCCACCTCCCCAAAATACCCCCCTAAATCCCTCTCCAGGACCCCCAAATACCCTCTGACCCCCCCAATCCCCCCACCCCCATCCCTTCCCAGGCCCCGCCCCTTAAGCCCCGCCCCCCCGGAGGCCCCGCCCACCTGGAGGCGGGCCAGGGCCGTGCGGAGCTGCAGCACCTGGGCCTGCTGCTCGAAGATGCCGTCCCGCTGCTCCTGCACCCGCCTGTAGGGGGCGCTGTTGGCCTCGGGGGGAGGAGCATGGAGGGGTGGGGTATGGTGGAGGGGGCGTGGCCTCAAAGGGGGCGTGGTCGGACGTGGGATGCAACTGGGAATGGGGGCGTGGATGGAAAGGGGGGGCGGAGCTGGAGGAGAGGTGGGGGGCGTGGCCAGGGGCGAGGATGCGGCTAGGATTGTGGGGTGGAGTCGGATGGGGCATGGCCAGCACACGTGGGCGGGGTCAGAGCATGACCAGCCCGGTGGGGCCAGAAAGGGGGCGGGGCCGGAGCGCAGCGGGGTGGAGCCTAACGACACGCGGGGGGGGGGGGCCGGCCACAAAGAAAGGAATGTGGGGGTGGGGAAAGGGGCGTAGGTGTGGTCATGAATGGTGGGCGTGGCTAGAATTGGGGGCGCGGTCAGACACGGGGCAGGGGCGGGGCCGAAACCGCATGGGGGGGGTCAGAATTCGGGGGGTCCCGGTACAGGAGCGGGGGTGGGGGGTGACCAGGGGGCGGGGTCCGAGGGGGAGGCGTGGCCAGGAGGGGTGGGCGGGGCGGAGGGGGGCGGTCCGCGCTGCCGTCACGTACCGCAAGTCGCGCTGCAGCACGTCGCTGACGAACGCCTCGTAGCGCTGCGCCTTCCCCACCGCCGCCATCGCCGCCGCTACGTCATCGCGCCGCGACACGGCGGGAGGGGGGGGCGGGGCGGGGAAGCGTCATCGCCGCGCGACGCGCCCGGGGGGAAGCGGCGCAAGGCGGGGACGGCAGGGGCGGGGCTAGAGGGGCCTGCTGCCCCGCCCCCGATCTATAGGGGCTGGAACCGCCCCCCCCAGGTCTGTGGGGTCCGCAGGCCCCTCCCCCGGCTCTACAGGAGCTGTACTCCCCCCTCCAGTTCTATAGGGCCTATACTCCCACACACACACACTTCTATAGGGTCCACAGGCCCCTTCCCCAGTTCTGTAGGGCCTATACTCCCCCCCACACACACTTCTATAGGGTCCACAGGCCCCTTCCCCAGTTCTGTAGGGCCTATACTCCCCCACACACACACTTCTATAGGGTCCATAGGCCCCTTCCCCAGTTCTGTAGGGCCTATACTCCCCCACACACACACTTCTATAGGGTCCACAGGCCCCTTCCCCAGTACTGTAGGGCCTATACTCCCACACACACTTCTGTAGGGTCCACAGGCCCCTTCCCCAGTTCTGTAGGGCCTATACTCCCCCACACACACACTTCTATAGGGTCCACAGGCCCCTTCCCCAGTACTGTAGGGCCTATACTCCCACACACACTTCTGTAGGGTCCACAGGCCCCTTCCCCAGTTCTGTAGGGCCTATACTCCCCCCCACACACACTTCTATAGGGTCCACAGGCCCCTTCCCCAGTTCTGTAGGGCCTATACTCCCCCACACACACACTTCTATAGGGTCCACAGGCCCCTTCCCCAGTTCTGTAGGGCCTATACTCCCACACACACTTCTATAGGGTCCACAGGCCCCTTCCCCAGTTCTGTAGGGCCTATACTCCCCCACACACACACTTCTATAGGGTCCATAGGCCCCTTCCCCAGTTCTATAGGGCCTATACTCCCCCACACACTTCTATAGGATCCACAGCCCCCCCCGGCTCTATAGGGGCTGTAACCCCCCTCTCCAGCTCTATAGGCTCCATATGCCCCCCCCAGGTCTATAGGATCTATACTCCCCCCTCCACTTCTATAGGGTCCACAGCCTCCCCCACCCGGCTCTGTAGGGGCTGCAACCCCCCCCCCCCAGGCTCTATAGGCTCCATACCCCCCCCAGTTCTATAGGGTCCATAGCAGCCCCCCCCCATGTCGTGCCCCCCCCCCCAGCAGTGAGGCAGCAGCAGCAGCTCAGGGGTTTTATTGCCCCCCCCTTCCAGCGACAGGGGGGCGGGGCTAAGCGCAGAAAGAGGCGGGGCTTAACGGGGGCGGGGCTGACACACACCACACATCACGAGCACACGCGGGACTGTTCCCCCCCTCCCCTCCCCCCCCAAAGGGGGGGTGGGCGGGGCTTGAGGGTACAAGCGGGGGGAGGGGGGCCCCCCCCAATGCCGGGGTGCCCCCCACGTGGGGGTCGCGGCCCCCCCGGGCCCCCCTCAGTCGGCGAAGAGGCTGGCGAAGCTCTGCCGCAGGGAGCGGATGCTCTCGGCCCCTCCCTGCTCGGGGGCGGGGCTAACGGGGGGGCGTGGTCAGCAGGGGGTGGGCCACCCAGGCCCCGCCCACGGGACCCAGCGTGGCCCCGCCCCCCCACCTCCAACTTACCTGGGGGGCTGGGCTCCGCTCGGTTTGGGGGCCAAGGTCGGTTTGGGGGCGAGGGGTGGGGCTTGGGGGCGGGGTTGGCGTGTGGTGGGTGGGGCTTGGGGGCCCGGTGGGCGGGGCTGAGCAGCAGTGGGTGGGGCTTGGGAGCGGAGTTGGGGGATCCCGGGAGGCGGGGTTGGGGGGAGGTGGGTGGGGCATGAGGGCGGGGCTGGGGGGAGGTGGGCGTGGTCTGAAGGCGGGGCTGGGGGGAGGTGGGCGGGGCCTGAGGGCGGGCTTGAGGAGAGGTGGCTGGGCCTGGGGAGCGGGGCTGGGGGGAAGTGGGCGGGGCTTGAGGGCGGGGCTGCATGCCAGCAGATGGGGCTTGGGGGCGGGGCTGCACAGCAGGTGGGGGGGCTGGTGGGCGGGGTTGTGCAGCAGGAGGCGGGGTCTGGGGGCGGGGCTGTGGGCCGGGGGGGCGGGGCTGGGCCACTGAAGGAGACACTGGGGGGCGGGGCTGAGAGGAAGCAGGTGGGGCTTGTGGGCGGGGCTGCAGAGAGGTGGGCGGGGCTTGTGGGTGGGGCTGCCCAGCAGCAGGTGGGGTCTGGGGGCGGGTCTGGGGGCCTGGAGGGCGGGGCTGGGCAGGGCCTCGCAGTGGGGCAGGGCCTGGTGAGGCGGGGCGCGGTGAGGCCCCGCCTCCCAGAGGGCGGGGCTGCCCTTGAGGTGAGGGGCGGGGCTGGGCGGGGCCAGACGGCGGTGGAGCCCCTGTGGGGGGAGAGAAACAGCTTAGGGGGGCGGGGCTTGGAGGGGGACCCCAAATGGGGCAGGCTGAGGGTTTTGGGGGGGGTCCCCAATTTGGGGCAGGTCTGAGGGCTGTGGGGGGGTGCCCAAATTTTGGGGGGGGTCCCAGGGAGGTTGGGGGAGTCTCCAGGTTTTTGGGGGTTCCCAGAGGCTGGGGGCGTCCCAGGGTGGTTGGGGGGGTCTCCAGGTTTTTGGGGGGTCCCAGAGTTTTGGGGGGGTGTCCCAGGATTTGGGGGCCTCCCTGTTTTAGGGGGGAGGGGGGTCACTCACCCTGGGGTGGGGGTCGCTGCTGGGGCGGGGTCCCCGGCCGGGGGGACCCTGATGTCGCCGGCATCTGTGGGGCAGAAAAAGGGGGGTGGGTCATGATCCCCCCCATGGGACCCACCCCCAAAACTTAGGGGGGCTCCTGGAGGACTTGGGGGGGATCTTGGAGGATTTGGGGAGCTCTGGGAGGACTTGGGGGGGCACCTGAAGGTCTTGGGGGGCTCAGGGGAGGTCTTGGAGATGTTGGGGGGGCTCTTGAAGAAATTGGAGGGGTCTTAGAGGACTTGGGGGGCTCCTGGAGGACTGGGGGGGGTCTTGGAGAACTTGGGGGGCTCAGGGGGGGTCCTGGAGGACTTGGGAGTCTCCTGGAGATATTGGGTGGCTCCTGGAAGACTTGAGGAAGTCGAGGGGGGTCTTTAGGGGTGGGTGTCTGTGGGGGTGATACCTGTGGGCGTGGCCGTGCAGGGGAGGGGCTCCGTGGGCGGGGCAGCTCCGCCCTCATCCGCTCCAACACCAGTTCCACGATGCGGGCCCGATCCTCGGCCGCTCCCGGTCCCAGCAACGGCATCCAGGAGCCCAGCACCTATGGGGGGGCACCCGAGGGTGGGGGGGGACACCCAGGTTTTGGGGGTGGGGGGCACCCAGGGGGTGGGGGGGGGGGCCCAGGTGTTGGGGGGGGATGCAGGCATTGGGTAGGGGGACGCAGGTTTTGGGTGGGGGTCCCAGGTGATGGGGGGGCACCCAGGTTTTGGGGGGCACCCAGGGGTTAGGGGGGGAGACCCAGGTTTTGGGGGTGGGCACCCAGGTTTTGGGTGGGGGGGGCCCAGGTGTTGGGGGGGCACCCAGCCATTGGGGGGGCACCCAGATTTGGGGGGGGGCACCCAGGCGTTGGGTGCTGACCTGGACGATGTGCTCCCGCCCGTCGGGCCCCCGCAGAGCCTCCACCCCGCAGATGTCGACGCCCCCAAAGAGGCGGGCGCAGGCATCCACCCAACCACGGTGCCTGGTGGGGAAAGGGGGTGGAGCCTCGGTTGGCCACGCCCACCATCTGAGGACACGCCCCTCCACCTGGCCACGCCTCTTTGTGCATGGGGACACACCCCACCCCCAGGGCACCATCCCATGGGAAACAGCCCCAGCCACGCCCCTTTCTCTTGGCCACGCCCCCCAAAGCCACACCCATCTAGCCACACCCCTTCACCCTAGCCCACGCCCCCTTTCCCCATTGCCCCTTCTTCCTCATAGCCTGCCCCTTCCTGATAGCCCCACCCCTTCCCTTAGCCCCACCCCTCCCTGTGGCCCCACCCAACCGATTAAGCCCTGCCCCTTTCCGTGGGCCAAGCCCCGCCCCCTGCCACTCACCGTGGGCTCAGGGCCACCGGCTCCATCTGCGTCCCCTCCCCCGGGGGGTCCCCGGCCACCAGTGGCCACCTGGGGAGGGTGGGGGGGGGACACACCGGGGTGAGGGGGGGGCTCAGCTGGGTCCCCTCCCCCCACCATGTCCCCCATACCCCCCCACGTCCCCCGCATCCCCAATGACCCCCCTCTCCCCCCCATGTCCCCCCATCCCCCCATGTCCCCCATTTGTCCCCACACCCCCCCATCTCCCCCCCGTGTCCCCAACACCCCCCACGTCCCCCAATCCCCCCCCACGTCCCCACACCCCCCCGTGTCCCCAGTGTCCCCAGTGCCCCTGCGTCTCCCCCCCCCACCCCCAGTTCCCCCCACAGCCCCCCTGACGCCCCCACGCGCCCCCCAGCCCCGCGTCCCCCCCGTGTCCCCACGCCCCCCCTCACCGCAGGGCCCTGTACTCCTCCCCGATCCGTTGCACCCGCAGGCGCTGGCCCCCCCCCGGGACCCCCTGGAGGAGGAGGGCCCCCGCCCGGGCTCCGCCCATGGCCCCGGCCACCGCCCCCAACGCCTCCGGCGTCCCCACCCGCACCTGCGGGGGGAGAGGGGGGGAGGAGACAACAGAAGACATGCCCCTCCCCGGACACGCCCATGCGTGACACGCCCATGCGTGACACGCCCACCCACCCCCAATCAGTCCTACACCCCCCTCCGTGGGGATTCTCTGCACACCTGGGGGCGGAGACACTGCTAAGCCACACCATGATGCGGGCCACGCCCCTATAGGCCACACCCAAAGAAGCCACACCCCCAGTGGCCACGCCCCCAATGGCCACGCCCCCATAGGGCCCATCTCACCCCCCCACATATGCATAGATTTGGGGCATCATAAGGCCATGCCCACTTGAGGCCACACCCACCCTGTGTAGGATGGGGCCACGCCCACACATGCCCTGCCCCCGGGCCACGCCCCCTCGAGGCCACGGCCCCCGGGTTGCTCGCAGTCAGGGAGGGGAGGGGCTTGTCAGGGAAGGGGTGGGGCCTCACCTTGCCCACCCCTGCAGGGGCGGGGCTGAGCATCACCGTCACCGGGAAGGTGGGGGCCGTCAGCTTGGGGAGCCCCCAGTTACACCAGTGCTCCCAGTTACCCCCCAGTGACCCCCAGTTAACCCCCCAGTGACCACCCAGTGCTCCCAGTCCCAGTTACCCCCAGTCACCTCCCAGTTACCCCAGTCCCCTCCCAGTTACCCCCAGTTATCCCAGTCCCCTCCCAGTTACCCCCAGTCCCCTCCCAGTTACCTCCCAGTCCTTCCCAGTGCCCACCAGTCCCTCCCAGTCCCCTCCCAATTCCTCCCAGTCCCTCCCAGTTCCCCCATCCCCCCCAGTCCCTCCCAGTCCCCTCCGAATCCCTCCCAGTCCCTCCAAGTCCCCTCCCAGTTACCCCCAGTCCCCTCCCAGTTGCCCCCAGTCCCCTCTGAATCCCTCCCAGTCCCTCCAAGTCCCCTCCAAGTCCCCTCCCAGTTACCCCCAGTCCCCTCCCAGTTGCCCCCAGTCCCCTCTGAATCCCTCCCAGTCCCTCCAAGTCCCCGCCCAGTTACCCCAGTCCCCTCCCAGTCCTTCCCAGTGCCTCCCTGTCCACTCCAATCACTTCCCAGTCCCCCCCAGTCCCTCCCAGTCCTCACCAGTCCGCGGGGGCGGTTGCAGAAGCGCTGTGGGACCAGGGGAAAGGCTTCGGGGCCCAGTTCCCGCTGCAGCCGTGCCAACTGGGCAAACTGGGAGCACTGGGAATGTCGGAGGAGGGGCGGGGGGGGTGCGACAGCCCTGCCCAGCACTTGCAGTCTGCTCCAGTATCCCTCCCAGTGTCCTCCTGTTTCTCCCAGTGCCTCCCAGCACAGCCGCCATCCCTCTCAGTGCACCCAGTATCCATCCCAGTGTCTCCCAGTATGCTCCTAGTGCCCCCCCCGGTCCCCTCAGTTACCTCCCAGTCCCCCCAGTTGCCTCCCCATGCCCTCCCAGTGCTTCCCAGTTACCTCCCCATGCCCTCCCAGTGCTTCCCAGTCCCCTCCCAGTGCCCTCCCTGTTACCTCCCAGTTGCCTCCCAGACCCCCCCAGGCCCCCCAGTTGCCTCCCAGTTCCTCCCAGTCCCCTCCCAGTGCCCTTCCTGTTACCTCCTAGACCCCCCCCAGGCCCCCCAGTTGCCTCCCAGCCCCCCACTCCCCTCCCAGTCCCTCTCAGTGCCCCCCCAGCCCCCTCCCAGTCCCCCCCATGTCCTCCCAGTGCCTCTCAGTCCCCACCCAGTCCCCTCCCAGTCCCTCCCAGACCCCCCCCAGTCCCCCCAGTTGCCTCCCAGTTCCCTCCCAGTCCCTCCCAGTGCCCCCCCAGCTCCCTCCCAGTCCCCTCCCAGTCCCCCCCATGTCCTCCCAGTGCCTCTCAGCCCCCCCTCAGTCCCCTCCCAGTCCCTCCCAGTATCTCCCAGTCCCCCACACACCAAGCAGGGGGGATGAGCGAAGGCGTACAGGGCGGGGAGGGGGTCCGTACTGGGGACCCCCCCCAGGTGCAGCCCCACCAGCAGCCGCCGCCCGGCCCCCTCCGCCCCCCCCTCGGGGGGGGGTTCCCGCACCAGCACGAAGTCGGGGCGCACCCGCCTGAGGGGAGGGGGGAGAGGGGTCAGGGGGGACCCCAAAACCCCCACACACCCCTTCTTCAAGATAGTGTACCCGGAAAAGTTGTACACCCCCTGCCGCACCCCAAAATTCGACCCTGCACCCCAAAATCCCACCCTGGACCCCAAAATTGGACACTGGATCCTGAAATCCCACCCTGCACCCCAAAATTCCAGCTGGCCCCCCAAAATTTGGCCCTGCACCCCATACTCCCTGCCTGGACCCCAAAATTGGACACTGGATCCTGAAATCCCACCCAACAGCCCAAAATTCGACCCTGCACCCCAAAATCCCACCCTGCACCCCAAAATTCCAGCTGGCACCCCAAAATTCGACCCTGCACCCCAAAATTCGACCCCCAATTCCCCCCCCTCCTTGTACCCCAAAAATCCCCCCATGCCCCCAAACCTTCCCCTTTGCACCCCAACCCCCCCGTTGACCCCCCCAAATCCCCCTCCAGAACCCCAAATTCACCCCCAAAATTGGGGGGTGTGGGGGTCCCCCAAAACCCACCTGGCCCCCCCTCGGGGGGTGTCGATGGTGACGCTGAGGGTGCCATGGGTGGAGGCCACCAAGGAGAGCTCCGAAAACTGAGCCTGGGGGCGACACCCCAAAATTCAGGGGGGGACCCTAAAATCTAGGGGGGGGCCCCAAAATCCGGGGGGGGACCCCAACCCCCCTCCGAATCCTCCCTGGGACCCCCAACCCCCCTCCCGACCCTCTCTGAAGCCCCAAATTGGAGGTTTAGGGAGCGCCCAAAATCCGGGGGGGACCCCAAAATCCAGGGGGGGACCCCCAAACCCCCCAGAACCCCCAAAATGGGGCATCAGGCCCTACAGGTGGATCCCAGAACCTGTGGAGGACCCCAAAATCTCGGGGGACACCCCCAATTTAAGGTAGCCCCCCCCAAAATGGGGGGGACCCCAAAACTCACCTGCTCCACTCGCAGCTCCACGTCCCCATGAACCGATTTACCCTTGAAGAGCTTCACCCTGGGGGGGGGTCAAGGGGGGGGGTCAGGGGTACCCCAAAACTGGGGAGGGCCCCCAAAATGCCCCCAAATAATCCCCCAAAACTAAGCCCCCCAAAATGACCCCCCCAAACTGCCTCCCCAAAACCAACGCCCCCAAATCCACCCCCCCAAAGTGACCCCCACAACCCACCCCCCAAATCTGACCCCCCAAACTGCCCCCCCAAGCGACCCCCCCAAATCCAACCCCCCCAATCTGACCCCCCAAAGAGACCCCCCCAAATCCAACCCCCCCAAACCGCTCCCCCAAAGTGACCCCCCCAAGTGACCCCCTCCAATCCACCCCCCCAAACGACCCCCCCAAATCCAACCCCCGCAATCTGACCCCCCCAAAGTGACCCCCCCAAATCCAACTCCCCTTAAATCTGGGCCCCCAAAGTGACCCCCCCAAGAGACCCCCTCCCAAATCCGACCCCCCCAAACCGCTCCCCCAAAGTGACCCCCCCAAGTGACCCCCTCCAATCCACCCCCCCAAACGACCCCCCCAAATCCAACCCCCGCAATCTGACCCCCCCAAAGTGACCCCCCCAAATCCAACTCCCCTTAAATCTGGGCCCCCAAAGTGACCCCCCCAAGAGACCCCCTCCCAAATCCGACCCCCCCAAACCGCCCCCCCAAAGCGACCCCCCCAAATCCGACCCCCACAACTGACCCCCCCAAATCCAACTCCCCCCAAACCGCTCCCCCAAAGTGACCCCCCCAAGTGACCCCCCCAAATCCGACCCCCCCAAATCCGACCCCCGCAATCTGACCCCCCCCAATCTACCCCCCCCAATCCACCCCCCCAAAATCCACCCCCCCAAAGTGACCCCCCCCCAGATTTGGGGGTTCCCCTACGTACCAGTCGGTGCCGGGGGGGGCGATGACGAGCAGGAGCGGGGGCTGGGGGGGGGTCCGGGGGGGTCTCCCCGCCCCTCCCCCCCCAGGACCCCCCCCCACCCCCGGCCCCGCCCCGGGGGGGTCCCCTCCCCCCCCCCCCCGCCAGGAAATTCCCATCCGACAGCCGCCGCCGCAGGTACTCCATCCCCCCCTATAGGGGGTCGCTTTGGGGGGGGGGGGGGCTATAGGGGACGGGGGGGGGCCTGGAGGGGTGAGAGCTATGGGGGGGTATGGGGGTTGGGGGCTATAGGGGCCTATAGGGGGTGGGGGCTGGATGGGGGGGGGCCTGGAGGGGTTGGAGCTCTGGGGGTGGGGGGCTATAGGGGTCTGAGCTATAGGGGGCGGGGTCTATAGGGGTTGGAGCTATAGGGGTCAGGGTTGGAGGGGGCGATGGGGGTCGGAGCTATGGGGGTGGGGGGGCTAGAGGGTCCTGCTGTAGGGGCAGGGAGCTATAGGGGTCTCCCTGTAGGGGTTTGAGCCATAGGGGGTCTCCCTATAGGTGCCTACTGAGGGGATTGGGGACGAGGGGGGGTCATCTTATAGGGGCCCGCTATAGGGGTCAGGGGCTATGGGGGTCTGAGCTATAGGGGTTGGGGGCTGTGGGGGCTTACTAGAGGGGTGTCACCCTATAGAGGCGAGCTATAGGGGGGGGCTATAGGGGCTCAGCCCTATAGGGGTCTGGGTGCCTAGAGGGGGCCTACAGGGGGGACGGCATCCCTGGGGCTATAGGGGGAGGCCTTATAGGGGGAGGACCAGGGGGTCTATAGGGGACAAAAGGCTGGGGGGGGGGGGGAAGCTGCCCTATAGGAAAAGCTTGTGGAAGGGGGATATAGGAGATACGTCTGTAGGGGAGGGGGGGCTATAGGGGAAGGGGGCTAGAGGGGATGGGGGTTTGTAAGGGTGGGAGCTATAAGGGAAGGGGTTCTATAGGGGAAGGGAGCTATAGGGGATGGGGGCTATAGGAGATGGGGGTTTGTAGGGGAAGGGGGGCTATAGGGGAAGGGAGCTATAGGGGATAGGGGCTATAGGGGAAGGGGGTCTGTAGGGGGTGGGGTCTGTAGGGGGTGGAGCCCCTATAGGGGAAGGAGCCGCTATAGGGTGGGGGGGTGCGGGGGACCCTGCCGGGAGCCCTCTGGGGTCCCCTAGAGAAGCCCCTGGAGCAGCCCCCACCCCCACCCAGCCCCGGACCCCGCCCCGGACCCGCCCCTTCCCCCCGCCCACATCCGGCCCCGCCCCTTCCCCGTCGAGAAGCCGCCGGGGGGCGTGGCCCGGCCGTGACGTCAGAGGGCGCCCCGCCCGCCGCTCTGCAGAGGGGATGGGGTGGGGCCGGTGACGTCATGGCGGCCACCCCCCCCAAGAATTCGGGGCCGCGTCAGTTGCCGGGTCTTTATTGGGGGGGGGGAGGGGGAGATTCGGGCGGTTGGGAGGGGCTCCGGGGGGGAGGGGCCGTGACGTCACCAGGAGCGTCAGTCCTCTGGAGGGGGGGAGGGGGGGAAGGGAAAAAGGTAAATTGGGAGGGAGGGGCGGAGTCAGTCATCCAGCACCTCCCCCTCCCACCACCCCCATAGGGGAGCCCAGAGCCCCGCCCCTCCCCCCCCATAGCAGACCCATCACCCTGCCCCTCCCCCCCAAGGAACCCCATCACCCTGCCCCTCCCCCTCCCAAAACCCAACCCCCAGCCCCTCCCCCCCAGAGAAGCCCCCAGCCCCTCCCCCACCCCCAGGACCCCTCCCCCCCGGGTGACCCCGCTGACCCTCCGGGGGGGGGCAGGGCAGCACGTGCAGACATGGCCGACTCTCCTCCAGGCGCAGGAGTTGCCCCTCCAGGCGGGGGCAGCGGGGGCCGGGCCGACCCCCAAAACGTGACGTTGACAGGGGTGGCCGAGCCCACGGGGGTCACCGTCAGCCTGGGGGGGGGGGGGGGGGGGGCGCTGTTAGTCCCTGGGGAGTTGGGGCGGGGACGGGGCGGGGCGAGGCGGCCCCACCCCAAAGATCCGCCCTGGGCTTCCCCCTAACCTAGAGAGTCTCTCATGGCCCCAGAGAGACCCCCCCCGGCCCCAGAGAGCCCCGTTGACCCTATAGAACACCCGTTGACCCTACAGAGCCCCCATTGACCCTACAGAGCCCCCATTGACCCTACAGACCCTCCATTGACCCTATAGAATGCCCATTGAGCCTACAGAGCCCCTATTGACCCTACAGACCCTCCATTGACCCTACAGAATGCCCATTGAGCCTACAGAGCCCCCATTGAGCCTACAGAGCCCCCATTGACCCTATAGACCCTCCATTGACCCTACAGAATGCCCATTGACCCTAGGGAGTGCCCATTGACCCTATAGACCCTCCATTGACCCTACAGAATGCCCATTGACCCTACAGAGCCCCCATTGACCCTATAGACCCTCCATTGACCCTACAGAATGCCCATTGACCCTACAGAGTCCCTATTGACCCTATAGACCTCCTGTGGATCCTACAGAGCCCCCATTGACCCTATAGACCCTCCATTGACCCTACAGAATGCCCATTGACCCTAGGGAGTGCCCATTGACCCTATAGACCCTCCATTGACCCTATAGAATGCCCATTGACCGTACAGAGCCCCTATTGACCCTATAGACCCCCTATTGGCCCTATAGAGCCCTCATTGACCCTATAGAGCCTCTAGGGACCCTATAGAACCCCATGGCCCTACAGAATGCCCATTGACCCTAGAGAGCGCCCATTGACCCTATAGACCCTCCATTGACCCTATAGAGCCCCCATTGACTCTATGGACCCTCCATCGACCCTATAGAACACCCATTGACCCTATAGAGCCCCCATTGACCCTACAGACCCCCCAGCCCCATAGACCCCCCCCCCTTTGACCCTATAACCCCCCCCCATAGCCCCCGTACGCACGGATAGGCGGGGTAGATGGGCTGGCACTCCCGGATGCGGCTACGTGTGGGGCTGGCCCCACACGGGGGGGTGCAGAGTCCCCAGGGGCTCCAGTCTGACCAGTTCCCTGCCACTGGGGACACAGGGCAGTGTCACCCTATAGGGTTGGGGGGGTATGGGGTACCTATGGAGGGGGGAGGGGGTTCCCTAGGGGAGGCAGCACTGGGTCACTGTGGGGTGGCCGTGGGTCACTGTGGGCTCTCCATGGACCCCTATGGGGTGCCTGGGGGGCCCTATACGGCAACTATGGGGTACTATAGGGTAGTCTCAGGAAGCTATAGGGTAGTCTCAGGAAGCTATAGGGTACTATAGGCCTGCTATAGAATGCTATGGGCTTCCGTAAGGGAGCTATAGGGCACCTATAGGGTTCCATAGGGCACCTGTAAGTGCTACAGGGCCCCTGTAGGGTTTCATAGGGTTGTTATAGGGCAGATATAGGGTGCTATGGGGTACTATAGGGCAGCTATAGGGTGCTATGGGGCTCCATAGGGCAGGTATAGGGTTCCAAAGGCCACATATAGGGCCGCTATAGGGCAGCTATAGGTTCCGGGGGGGGGAAGTCACTCACGGAGGCAGTGGTGGATGTTGTAGCAGGCGCGAATCTGGATGGTGGCGACCCCCCCCTCCACGAGGCAGGGGGGGCCCCCCGGCTTGCGCCCCACACATTCCCGCGTCCGCCTCTGCTGCCCCACGGTGGGCTCGCAGCTCTGCGCGCCCCACAGCGGCCGCTCGCAGGGGGTCCAGTCGCCCCACGGGCCCCAGTGCGGCACAGCTGGGGGGCACATGGCGGGGGGCGGGGTCGGGTGGGGCTGTGGGGCACCCCATAGCACCCTCCTGACCCACACTTGCGGGCCACGATGGGGGGGGAATAGAGTGGGTGTCCTATGGGGTGAGTGCCCCATGGCGGAGGGGATGGGGGGCCCCATGGCACCCCCGACCCACACTTGGGGGGCACCGTGGAGGGGGGTTATGGGGTGGGTGCCCCATAGCGGGGGGGGGTCAGGGGCTGCCCCATGGCAAAGGGGCGGGTTCACACCGTGCCCTATAGCTGCCCCATAGCAGCGGTCTGAGCGGCCCACCGTGGGGCTTAAGGGAAGCCCCGCCCCTCCCCAGGCCCTGCCCCCCATAGACCCTGCCCTCCCAGCCCCACCCCCGGCCTGGCTCCCACCCCTCTACCTCCCCAAGCCAGACCCCTCTCTGGTACAAGCCACGCCCCTCCCTCCAAGCCTCGCCCCCTCCCCAAGGCCCCGCCCCCCTCCCAGCTGCAGGCCCGCCCCCCCATGGCGCACACGCACCTTCCCAGTCGGCAAAAGCCACGCCCCTTCCCCAGGCCACGCCCCATCCCCCCACAGGCCACGCCCCCTCACCTGGGCAGGGCCCGTGGGGGCCGCAGACCCCCTGCTTCACGCTGTTGCCATGACAAGGCCGCCCCCTGTGCTGGGGGGGCGGAGCATCGCAAGCCCGACGCCACGTGACCGCGCCCAGCCCGCACGTCACCGGGCAGGGGGCGGTGGCTGACCACGCCCCCCATGCACCATCCACTATAGAAGAGGGGGTGGGGCTTAGGGCTCTGCTGCCACGCCCCCGGTCTGTGGCCTCGCCCTCCATCCTGTGGCCACGCCCCAAGCCCCTCCCACTAATGGCCAGGTCCCGCCCACTCACCGGGGCAGGGCGGCAGGGCGGGGCAGGGTTGGGCATCGATGGCGTTGCCGGGGCAGGCGGGGCCGGGCGGGTCCGTTGAAGGGGGTGGCGAATCACAGCGACGGCTTCGGCTCCGCCTCGGCTTGGACCCCGCCCCCTCGCAGGTCCCCCCACAGTTGCCCCACGGGCCCCACGCGCCCCACCCACCCCCCACTGCGGGGGAGGGGGAGGACTGTGAGGCCCCACCCCCGCCCCCACCAGCCTTCAGACCCTCTTTTGCACCTCCCCCTTCCCCCTCGCCCCTCCCCTCATCCTGCCCCTCCCCCACTCCCCTCTTTCCCAGCCCCTCCCCCACCCCTCCCCTTCCCCCTTTCTCCCCTCCCCCACCCCGCCCTTGCCCTCCACTCCCCCCTCCCCCGCTCACCTCTCCCCCCACTTTCCCCTCCCCTTTCGCCCCTCCCCCCACTCCCCCGCCTTCCCCTCCCCCCCTTCCCCCCCGCCCCTCCCCCCCTCCTCACCAGGACACGTGGGGGTCCTGCCCTGACACACCCGTGTCTCCCGGGCCCCGCCTGGGCTGCAGCTCCCCCCGCAGCGAGGGGCGGGGTCAGCGCACGCCCGGCTCCGCCCTTGCATCCCCGCCCCACACGTTGCCGAACACTCGCCCCACGACGACCACGGGCTCCAGCCCCCCGCCTCTGGGGGCAAAGGGCAGGGGTCACGCCCACAGCCACGCCCATAGGCCCAAATGTCCCCCGATGTCCCCGAATCCCCCCCAATGTCCCCCCAATGTCCCCACCCCCATCATCCCCCCAACGTCCCCAAATGTCCCCAACGTCCCCACCCCACTCTCCCCCTCCCCCCAACGTCCCCCGATGTCCCCAAACGTCCCCGCCCTCCCCCATCCCCCGACATCCCCGATGTCCCCCCGGATGTCCCCAAACGTCCTCAACGTCCCCACCCCCAACTGTCCCCGATCTCCCCCCAGTGTCCCCCCCAATGTCCCCACCCCCCCGATGTCCCCACCCCCCCGATGTCCCACCGGGACAGCAGGGGAGGTGACACGCCCGCAGCTGCCACGCCCTCCTGTCGTTCCCCGGGGCGTCGCGGCTCCGTCCCCGGCGCTCGGTCCCCTCCCCGCAGGTCACCGAGCACCCGCTCCAGGGGCCCCAGGGACCCCACGCGCCCTGTCTGGGGACAGGGGGCACCCGATGGCACCCGGTGGCGGCACCCAGTGGCACCCGGTGGCACTCAATGTCACCCAATGCACCTGGTGGCACCCAACAGCACCCAGCGTCACCCATTGGCACCCGGTGATGATGGCACCCGGTGGCACCCAAGGGCACCCAATGGCACCCAATGGCTCATGGTGGCACCCAACGGCACCCAATGTCACCCAATGGCACCTGGTGGCACTTGATGGCACCTGGTGGCACCCAATGGCACCTGGTGGCACCCAACAGCACCCAGCGTCACCCATTGGCACCCAATGGCGCCTGGTGGCACCCAACGGCACCCAGCGTCACCCATTGGCACCCAATGGCGCCTGGTGGCACCCAACGGCACCCAATGGCACCCAATGGCACCTGGTGTCACCCAATGGCACCCAGCGTCACCCATTGGCACCCAACGGCACCCAGTGTCACCCATTGGCATGTGGTGGCACATGGTGGCACCTGGTGTCACCCAATGGCACCCAGTGGCACCCATTGGCACCTGGTGGCACTTGATGGCACCTGGTGTCACCCAACAGCACCCAGCGTCACCCAGTGTCACCCGTTGGCATGTGGTGGCACCTGGTGTCACCTGGTGGCACCCAATGTCACCCAATGGCTCATGGTGGCACCCAGTGGCACCCAGCATCACCCATTGGCACCTGGTGGCACTTGATGGCACCCGGTGGCACCCAACGGCACCCAGCGTCACCCAGTATCACCCAGGGTCACCCAGTGTCACCCAATGATGGCCCATGGCCCCAGTGTCACCTGGGCGGGGCCTCGTGGGTGGGTGGGTCTTCTGGTGGGTGGGGCCAGAGGGGAGAGGCAGAACTGCCTGCAGGAGTGGGTGGGACTGGAGTGGGCGGGGCATCGGCAAGGGTGGGATTATAGGTGTGGGCGGGGTTTGAGGGGAGCAGGGGGTGGATCAGGATGGGTGGGTCCTCAAAGGTGGGCGGAGCTTAAGGGCAGTGCAGGAATTTGGATTGGGTGGGGTCACATGGGTGGGCGGGGCTTTGTGACATGGGCAGGGCTTGGGGATGGGAGCAGGCGTGGCCTTCTGGGAGGGGCGTGGCTTTCTGCAGTGGGCAGAGCTACCTGGCTGGGTGGGGCTTTTACCGAAGGGGTGGGGGGGTGGGGCTGGGGGTGGGCGGGGCTTGGGTGGGACTGGGTTGTGAAGGGCAGGGCTTAGGCAGAGGGTGGGTCTGGGGTGGGTGGGGCTTGCAGTGGGCGGGGCTGACCGGCAGGTGTGGCAGTGGCCATGGGGGTGGTGCTTGTAGCCATAGGCGGGGTTGAGGCAGCAGTCGGCCAATGGGACGGGTTCATCACCCAGTAGGTTGGCACAGGCCCCGCCTCCCCCTTCCTCCTCCAATTGGGCGAAGCACCACACAGGTGTGGCGGCTGGAGGGGCGGGGCCACGGGGGTCACGTGCGGGGGTTATGTTGGGACACCCGCCCAAGTGCCTCCCAGTCCCTCCCAGTGCCCCCCCAGTTCCCCCCAGTGCTCCCAGTTTCCCCAGTCCCCCTGCACCCTCCCAGCCCCCCCAGTGTTCCCAATCTTTCCCAGTGCCCTCCCCCAGTGCTCCCAGTATCCCCCCAGTCCTCCCAGTATCCTCCCAGTACTCTGGGTTTCCCCAGTTCCCCTGCACCCTCCAGCCCCACCCAGTGCTCCCAGTCCCCCCGTGCCTCTCCCAGTACCCTCACTGCTCTCCCAGTCCCCCCAGTGCCCCCAGTATCCCCCCAGTCCTCCCAGTTTCCCCTGTCCCCCTGTTCCCCCCCAGTGCCCCCAGTATCCCCCCAGTCCTCCCAGTCCTCCCAGTTTCCCCTGTCCCCCTGTTCCCCCCCAGTGCCCCCAGTATCCCCCCAGTCCTCCCAGTCCTCCCAGTTTCCCCTGTCCCCGTTCTCCCCCAGTGCCTCCCAGTCCCCCCCAGCGCTCCCAGTATCCTCCCAGTCCTCCCAGTTTCCCCTGTCCCCCTGTTCCCCCCAGTGCTCCCAGTGCCTCCCAGTCCCCCCCCAGCGCTCCCAGTATCCTCCCAGTGCTCCCAGTTTCCCCCAGTGCCCCAGTATCCCCCCAGACCTCCCAGTTTCCCCTGTCCCCGTTCCCCCCAGTGCTCCCAGTGCCTCCCAGTCCCCCCCCAGCGCTCCCAGTATCCTCCCAGTGCTCCCAGTTTCCCCCAGTGCTCCCAGTGCCTCCCAGTCCCCCCCCAGCGCTCCCAGTATCCTCCCAGTGCTCCCAGTTTCCCCCAGTGCCCCAGTATCCCCCCAGACCTCCCAGTTTCCCCTGTCCCCGTTCCCCCCCAGTGCTCCCAGTGCCTCCCAGTCCCCCCAGTGCTCCCAGTTTCCCCCCAGTGCTCCCAGTATCCTCCCAGTGCTCCCAGTTTCCCCCCAGTGCTCCCAGTATCCTCCCAGTGCTCCCAGTTTCCCCCCAGCACTCCCAGTATCCTCCCAGTACTCCCAGTTTCCCCAGTCCCCCTGCACCCCCCACCCCCCCCCAGCGCCTCCCAGTGCCTCCCAGTCCCCCCCCAGTACCAGCAGGGACCACCACCAGCGCAGCGCAGAGCAGTGACAGGAGCAGCCCGATGGGCGCCATCGAGGGGGGGGGACACAGACCACACTTCCCCTCCCCCCCCTTGGGTCCCTCCACCCTAAGGGGAAGTGGGGGGGGGGGAGGGGGGGGGACACCCCACCCACAGGAAGGACCCAGGCGTCCGGCTGGTACCTCACCCCTCCCCCCCCCCCAAAAAAAAAGGGATCCAGGCATCCGGGAACCCCCCCTCCCCCCCCAAAAAGGGTGACACCCCCTCCCCCTCCCCCCTCCCCCCCCCAAAAAGGGTGACACCCCCCTCCCCCCCCCCAAAGGGCACCCAGCACCCACAGGAAGGACCCAGGCACCAGGGTGACGGCCCCGCCCCCCCCACCCCAATTCCAGCCCCAAATTCTGCTTTTTTTCACCCATTTATTTAAAAAAAAAACAAACAAAAAAAAAAAGGGGGGGGGGCCATGGGGGTCACCCGGGGTGTCCCCACCTCTGGGTGACATGATGGGGTGGGGGGACCCCCCCATTTCGAGGGGTCCCCAAGGGGGGGTGGGTGTGGCCGCGGGGTGGGCGTGGCCTCAAAAAAGGGGGGGGAGGGTCCTCAGGGTCCTTCGCTGAAGCGTGTCACCCCCCCGGGGCGGGGGCGGCTGGGAGCCTGGGGGGGGACGAGGACAATGGGGTCACCCAGTGTCACTCAATGCCACCCCCCCAATGTCCCCCCCATGTCCCAATGCCCCCCCATCCCAGTGTCCCCTATGTCCCCCCCATGTCCCAATGCCCCATCCCAGTGTCCCCAATGCCCCCCCATCCCAGTGTCCCCAATGTCCCCCCACGTGTCCCAATGTCCCCCCATCCCAATGTCCCCAATGCCCCCCCAGTGTCCCCAATGTCCCCCCCATGTCCCACTGCCCTCCCCATCCCAGTGTCCCCAATGTCCCCCCCATGTCCCAATGTCCCCCCATCCCAATGTCCCCAATGCCCCCCCAGTGTCCCCAATGTCCCCCCATGTCCCAATGCCCCCCCATCCCAGTGTCCCCAATGTCCCCCCCATGTCCCAATGGCCCCCCCATCCCAATGTCCCCAATGCCCCCCCCAGTGTCCCAATGTCCCCCCACGTGTCCCAATGTCCCCCCCATGTCCCACTGCCCTCCCCATCCCAGTGTCCCCAATGTCCCCCCCATGTCCCAATGCCCCCCCATCCCAATGTCCCCAATGCCCCCCCAGTGTCCCCAATGTCCCCCCATGTCCCAATGCCCCCCCATCCCAGTGTCCCCAATGTCCCCCCCATGTCCCAATGGCCCCCCCATCCCAATGTCCCCAATGCCCCCCCCAGTGTCCCAATGTCCCCCCACGTGTCCCAATGTCCCCCCCATGTCCCACTGCCCTCCCCATCCCAGTGTCCCCAATGTCCCCCCACGTGTCCCAATGTCCCCCCATCCCAATGTCCCCAATGCCCCCCCAGTGTCCCCAATGTCCCCCCCATGTCCCAATGCCCCCCCATCCCAGTGTCCCCAATGTCCCCCCATGTCCCAATGTCCCCCCATCCCAATGTCCCCAATGCCCCCCCAGTGTCCCAATGTCCCCCCACGTGTCCCAATGTCCCCCCCATGTCCCACTGCCCTCCCCATCCCAGTGTCCCCAATGTCCCCCCCAATGTCCCCCCCACGTCCCAATGCCCCACGATCCGTGTCCCCAATGTTCCCCCCCTTGTCCCAATGCCCCCCCAATCTCCCCATGCCCACCCATGTCCCAGTGTCCCCCCCCCGATGTCCCCGTGTCACCTCCGGCCGCCGCCGGCCCAGCCCGCTCCCCTCCTTCCAGCCCATCGCCTGCAGCATCCGGCACCCAAGGGTGGTCTCGCGGGGGAGCGGACCCTCCGCCTCCCTGCAGCACCCAAGGGTGCTGACGGGGGGGCGGGGGGGGGATCCCCAACTCTGTTGGGGGTCCCCAACCCCACAGCACCTGCTTTTGGGGGCTCCCACCCCATAGCACCCACTTTTGGGGTCCTCAGCGCCCACTTTTGGGGTCTTCTCCCCCCCATAGCACCCACTTTTGGGGTCCCACCCCCCACTTCAGGGTCCCCCACCCCATAGTACCCACATTGAGGGTCCCCAGCACCCATTTTCGGGGTGTCCCCCCCTTCCCCAGCACCCACCCCCCGTGGGTGGATAGGGATGTAATGGGTGCTCACCCTGGGGTGGGAGGGGGTCCCCCAAATTTGCGCCGTTTGGGCTCGGGGGGGTCGGGCCCCCCCTGCTTCTCCCGGCGTTCAGCCGCCCGGTCCCGGTACTTCATCTGGGGGGGGGGAGCAGCACCCATGGGTGCCCTCAGCACCCTAGGGTGCCCCCCCCAGCATCCCTGGGGGTCCTCCAGTCCCATAGGTGCCCCCCCCATGCTCTTTGGGTGCCCCCCAGATTCCCCCCCCCAGCCTCATGGGTGCCCCCCCAGCACCCCTGGGTGCCCCTCATGTCCCCCCAGCACCCATGGGTACCCCCCACCCTATAGGTGCCCCCCAACACCCCTAGGTGGCCCCCCACCCCATAAATGCCCTCCCAGCACCTCACAGATCTACCCAGGGGTGCCTTCCCCACAGGCCCCCCCCCCCAGCACCCATGGGTGCCCCCCCACCCACCTCCATATCTCCCCGGTCCAGCCCCTCGGGGGGGGGCGGGTGGCTCCGGCGCTGCAGCTCCAGGTTTTGCTGGGGGGGAGGGGGGCGGCACACAGTTAATGGGGGGTCCCCAGAATATTTGGGGGGCCCCACCCAAACTTTTGGGGGTTCCCTAAAATTTGGGGGGGTCCCCAACACCTTCTCAGAGTCCCCAAACCCCCCAAGGGGGTCCCCAGTATCTGGGGGGGTCCCCACAAAAAGTCTTGGGGGGGTGTCCCCAAGACCTGAAAGGGGGGTCCCCAATCCCTGGGGGTCTCCAAGTCCTTCTGGGGGGGTCGCCAATGTTTTGGGGGGTCCTGAATAATCCAAGGGGTGTCCCCAATATCCGTGGGGGGCTTAAGACCCCTAAGGGGGTCCCCAAGACTTTAAGGGGGACCCGAAGATTTGTGGGGTACCCCAAAACGTCCAGGGGTGTCCCCAATGTTTGCGGGGGGCTCCCCAAGATCTCAGGAGGGGTCCCCAAAATGAGGGGAGTCCCTGAGTTCTCGGGGGTCCCCAATACACCAAGGGGGATCCCCAATACACCAAGGGGGACCCCAGCATGACCTGGGGGTCCCCCAAACCCTCCTAAAGAACCCCAACACCCCCAAAAGTGGCTCTTCTCGCTCATGGTGGGGGTCCCCGAGATCTCGGGGGGGTCCCCAAAATGGGGGAGTCCCCAATACACCAAGGGGGACCCCAACATCCCAGGGGGGTCCCCCAAGCTCTCTTAAAGAGCTCCAACACCCCCTAAAGTGACATTTCTAGTTCACTGGGGGGTCCTCAAGATCTCACAGGGGTCCCCAAAATGTGGGGGGGGTCCCCAAGTTCTTCAGGGGATCCCCAATACACCAAGGGGATCCCCAACATCCCGGGGGGGGTCCCCCAAGCTCTCTTAAAGAGCCCCAACACCCCCTAAAGTGACATTTCTAGCTCATGGGAGGGTCCCCAAGATCTCAGGGGGGTCCCTAAAAATTTTTTGGGGGGGCGGGGCGGTACCTTATGGAGGCCGGAGAGCTGCTGGTGGCGGAGCAGGGCTTCCTTACTGGGAAACTGGCGGCGGCAGAGGAGGCAGGCCAGTTTGTGCCAGTCGGTGAGGGGCTCGCCGGGACGGTCAGGACCGCGCTCGCCCTCTTCCTCGCTCTCGCTCTCCCCACTGTAAGCGGCCACTAACCCCCGGGGGGGGCTCTATGGTGGGGGGGGGGGAGAAAGGGGTTAGGGGGGCACCCAGGCACCCAAGAGTTCGGGGAGGGGGACCCAGGAGGTCATGGGGACCCAGGAGTTTGGGTAAGGGAGGGGTGGGAAGAGAGAGGAGGGGAGGTTTCGGCACCCGGGTATTGGGGGGGGGGGCAACCATGGGTGCAGGCGTTGGGTTTACCAGCCGCTCGTCACTCGTCAGTTTGGGAAGCTCCATGGGTGGGTGCTGCCGCTCGGCCAGAGCACCCTGCGGTGGGGAGTGGGGGGGTCAGGGGGGCACCCATGGGTGTTGTGGGGGGGTAGGGGGTGCTTGTTGCAGCCCCAAGGTGCCCCCACGGCTCTCCCATTGCACCCCCCGCCGCCATGGCCAGCACCCACTGTGCCCCCCCTGCCCCAGCATTCATAGCCCCCAACTGCACCCTATGGCACACATAGTCCCCCATTGTCAGCACCCACAGCCCCCCCGTGGCACCCACACCCCCCCATAGCACCCCACTGCCAGCACCCACAGCCCCCCCGTGGCATCCACACCACCCCATGCCCCCCACTGCCAGCACCCATACCCCCCCCAAGGCACCCCCTGCCCTCCCCCCCAACAATGTAGCACCTATAGCACCTCTTATAGCACCCATACCATCCCACAGCCCCCCCCCCCAGCATGGCAGCACCCATCACCCCCCAGCACCCATGGGTGCCCCTTCTTCCACAGGGTGGCGTAGCTGCTGACCCCATAACCCTTTTTACAGCACCCATTGCCCCCCACAGCCCCTCCCATGGCAGCACCCCTCACCCCCCCAGCACCCATCACCCACCCCCCCCCCCCCAGCACCCATGGGTGCCACCTTCTTCTCCAGGATGGCGTAGCCGGCGTCGGCGGCAGCCGCCTCGCGCCGCTCGTCCTCCCGCGGGGGTGGGGGGGGCCCGGCGCTGCGCCCGCTCTCCCGCTGCTTGTTCAGGCTGCGCGCCCACCGCTCCATGTCCTTGGCGATCTGGGGACCCATGGGTGCTGTTAGGGTGGGGGGGTCGGGGACCTATGGGTGCTAATGAAGGCTATGGGGAGCCGCAGGGGTTCTTGGGGACCCATGGGGACTATTGGGGTAGATGAGGACCCATAGGAGCTGCTGGGGACCCATGGGGGTTGTTGGGACGGACGGGGACCCATGGGTGCTATTGGGTTGAGTAGAGACCCATGGGTCCTGTTTTGTAGTATGGGGACCCATGGGTGCTATTATAGTGGACAAGGACCCATGGGTGCTATTGGGTTGGGTAGACACCCATGGGTGCTGTTATGTAGTATGGGGACCCATGGGTGCTATTATAGTGGAGAAGGACCTGTGGGTGCTATTGGGTTGGGTAGAGACCCATGGGGGCTGTTATGTAGCACAGGCACCCATGGGTGCTGTTATGGTGGATAAGGACCCATGGGTGTTATTGGGGTAGATGAGGACCCATGGGTGCTATTGGGTTGGGTAGAGACCCATGGGTGCTGTTGGGTTGGGTAGAGACCCATGGGGGCTACTGAGGTGTCTGGGGACCCAAGGGAGCTGTTGGGGACCCATGGGTGCTATTGGGATGGATAGGGACCCACAGAAACTATTGGTGGTCTATGAACACCCATGGGTGCTATTGGGGTCTACGGGGATCACTGGGAGCTATTAGTGACCAACGGGTGCTACTGGGTTCTACGAACACCCATGGGTGCTGTTAGGGTCTACGGGGACCTCCGGGAGCTATTAGTGACCAACGGGTGCTACTGGGGTCTACGAACACCCACGGGTGCTATTGGGGTCTACGGGGACCACCAGGAGCTATTGGTGACCAATGGGTGCTGCTGGGGTCTATGAACACCCATGGGTGCTATTGGGGTCTACGGGGACCACCAGGAGCTACTGGGGTCTACACAGACCTAACGAGAACCTACGGGTGCTACTGACGTCCAGCAGCACCCATGGGTGCTCTCACCACCTATAGCCTCTCCAGGGGGCTGGGGTCCTTCTAGAGCACCAATACCAGGGGGGAGGGGTCCTACGGGTGCTGAGAAACAACCCCCCCCAAAAAAAAAACCTTTGGGGTGCCATGAGGGGGGTGCGTGGCAGGGGTAGCACCCATGGGTGCGGCTGACCTGTTGAGCCGTCTTCGTCTTGTGCTTCTCCTTCTTGTCCTTGGGTTCCTTGGGGGGTCCGGGCGTGCCGGGGGGTCCGGGGGGGGGCTCGGCGGGGGGGGCCGCAAGGTAGGTGCGACGCTCCCCGTCCCAGTATAGGTACTGCCCCGCCCCTGCGTCGTAGTAGTACTGGGGGGGGGGGGGGGGGTCAGGGTGGGGGTCAGGGTGCTGGGTGGGGGCTCCCACACCCTGAAATCCCACCCACCCCACCCCCCGAGGCACTGATGTCGCTCCAGGAAGCTCAAAATGGCAGCCTGGACCCCCCCCCCCCAAATCCTCCCCCCTGCCCTGGGACCCTAAAATGGGCCCCTGCACCCCAAAATCACCCCCTGGGACCCCAAGAGTGATCCCCGCACCCCAAAATTGTTCTCCGCACCCCAAAATCACCCCCGGGGACCCCAAAATGGTCCCCTGCACCCCAGAATTGATCCCCACATGCCAAAATGGTCCCCTGCACCCCAAAATCACCCCTGGGACCCCAAAATTGATCCCCACACCTCTAAATAGCCCCCTGTACCCCCAAAACCACCCCCGGGACCCCAAAATGGTCCCCTGCACCCCAAAATCACTCCTGGGACCCCAAAGTTGATCCCCGTACCCCAAAATTGTTCTCTGCACCCCAAAATCACCCCCGGGACCCCAAAATGGCCCTCTGCACCCCAAAACTGATCCCCACATGCCAAAATGGCCCCCTGTACCCCAAAATCACTCCTGGGACCCCAAAATGGTCCCCTGTACCCCAAAATCAACCCCGGGACCCCCCAATTGGCCCCTGTACCCCAAAATCAGCTCCCTGCACGCCAAAACAAGTCCCTAAATGCCCCCCAAATCCTTGTTTTTCACCCCAAAACACCTCCCAGCCTTAAAGTACCATTTTCAGCCCCAAAATAGCACTTTTTTGGCCCAAAATTTGGCTGTAGGTGTTCGAGGGTCCCCCCCGTACCCCAAAATTTCCCCCTGCATCCCAAAACGTCCCACTGATCTCAAATAAGCCTCAACCCCCCCCAAATTTGCATTGTTCACCCCAAACCCCCTCCCAGCCTTAAACTGCCATTTTTCAGCCCCAAAATTGGAGAGTTTGGACCCAAAATTTTGCCTGATGGGTGAGCGGGACCCTCTCCACCCCCAAATTCCGCCCCGCACCCTGAAACATCCCACTCCCACCAAATAAGCCCCCAAATCCCTGTTTTTTACCCCAAAACCTCTCCTAGTCTTAAATCGCCTTTTCCAGTCTCAAATCTGCACTGTTTCGACCCAAAATTTTGCCCAATGAGTGGGGGGGTAACCTTGCACCCTGACCCCCCCCACACCCCAAAACACCCCCCAACCCCAAATAAGCCCCCCAAAATCCTCATTTTTCACCCCAAACCTTCCCCCAGCCTTAAACCACCATTTTCAGCCCCCAGATTGCATTTTTTTCACCCAAAACTTGCCCAGAGGAATTTGAGCATCCCCCCTGCATCTCAAAATCCCCCCCCATACCCCAAAACACCCCCTGACCTCAAAGAAGACCCCAAATCCCCATTTTTCACCCCAAAACGCCTCCCAGCTTTAAAACGCCTTTTCAACACCCAAATAGCACTTTTTTGACCCAAAATTTTGCCTGATGGGTGGGGGGGACCCTCTGCTCCTCCCCAACCCACCCCCCGCACCCCAAACCCCCCCCACCTGGGAGTGGGGGTCGTAGTAGAGCCCGGTGAGGGGGTCGTAGTAGTAACCCGAGGTCTCGTCATACTGGTAGGTCGAAACATCCGGCACCGCTGGGGGGGGGAAAGGGGGGGTCATGGGGGGCTTGGGACCCCCCCAAATTTCTAGCACCCCCCCAAATTTCTAGGACTCTCCCCAAAATCCTGCAACCCCCCCCAAAGATCTTGGGACCCCCCCCAAAGCTCCAGAAGCCCCCCAGAGACCCCCCCCAAAAGTCCCCCCCCAGGACCACTCAAAGCCCCCCCTCCCTAAATCTTTCAGGACCCCCCCTCAAACTCCAAAGTCCCCCCCCCAATCTCTCAGGATCCCCCAAAACCCCCAGCCCCCCCCACCCCCAAAATGCTTCTAACCCCCCTCAAGCCCCCCCAGGACCCCCAGCCCCCCCAAAACTCCCCCACTCACGGTACTGGCCATAAGACTCGGAACTGGGGGGCGCAGCTGGGGGGGGCCCGGGGGGCGCTGGGTTGGGGGTCTCAGCCTTGAGGGGCCCTGTATAGGTCTGGGGGGGGGAGCACCCCAAAATTACCCCCCCACCCCCAAATTTCCCCCCTTTTACCCCAAAATCCCCTCCTGAACCCCCCCACCCCCAATCACCCCCTATTCTGCCTCCCCATTTTGGGGGGGTGACCCCCTCCTCGTTGGGCCCCCCCCCAGTTTGTGCCCACCCCCTTCAGCCCCCCCATTTTTGGCCCCCCCCCCCAATTTTGCACCTCTCAACTCTTAGCCTCCTCCTCTTCTCCCCCCTACCCCCACTTTTAGGACCCCCCCCAAAATTATAAGCTCCCTCCCAATTTTATTCTCCCCCCAAACTTTACCCGCCCCCCCAATTTTTGGGGCCCCCTACCCCAAAATTGTCCCCCCCCCATTTTGGGGGCCCCTCACCCCCTTTTGCCCCCCCCATATTAGGGAAAAACCCCAACTTTTGGGGTGCCCCCCCCATTTTTGGGGACCACCCCCTGTCCTCATTCCCCCCCCCTTTAGGTGCCCCCCACCCACTTTCAGGTGCCCCCCCTCCTTTTGGGGTACCCACCTGGGAGGGGGCTCCTGAGGGGGTTGCGCTGGGGGTCTCGCCAGTGGGGGAGGGGTAAGGGGGGGCGCCGGGGGGGGCGCGGGGGAACGTGCCCCCCCCTCCCGCCGTAGGGTCCAACCCCGGCACTGCCGGCTCCTCCACGCCTGGGGGAGAGGGGTCGGGGCTGGGTCCCTTCTATAGGGGACCCCGAACACCAGGGTCCCTCCTATAGGGTCCCTGGGGCCTGTCTATAGGGTCTCCTGAGTCTTTTCCATAGGGTCTGTGGGTCCCCTCTATAGAGTCCCTGGGTCTGTTCTATAGGGTCTCCTGGGTCCCTTCTACAGGGTCCGTGGGGCCTGTCTATAGGGTCTCCTAGGTTCCTTCTATAGAGTCCCTGGGGCCTGTCTATAGGGTCTCCTGGGTCCCTTCTATAGGGTTCCTGGCACTCTTCTATAGGCTCTCCTGGCTTCCTTCTATAGCGTCTCTAGCTCTCTTCTATAGGCTCTCCTGGGTCTTTTCTATAGGGTCTCTGGGTCCCTTCTATACAGCCTGCTTGGTTTCTTTTAGAGGCTCCCTAGGTCTCTTCTATAGGAGTACTCAGGCACCTGGGTCCCTTCTATAGGGTGTCCCGGAGGTCTGTGTCCCTTCTATAGGGTCCCTGGGTCCCTTGGAGGGGGGGAAGCACTCACCTGGGGCGGGGCCATCAGCCTTGGCAGGGGCGGGGCCAGACAGGGCGGGGCCAGGGGGCGGGGCCGCAGCACCTTTGAGGTAGGTGGAGCCATAGAGGGCAGGGGTGGGGCCAGTGAAGGTCTCCTCCGATTGGTAGAAGCTGCTGAAGTCACTGGGAGGCTCCTCCCCCCCAGCCCACGTGGTCTCTCCACCCGGGGCGGCCTGTGGGAAGGGGCAGGACCACATTCAGGACACGCCCCTCATCTAGAAAGCCCCACCCACCCTCCCCTGACACACCCCTAAACTGCAAGCCCTGCCCAACTGCAACCACGCCCCTTGCCAAGCCCCACCCCAACAAGCCCCACCCACCCTTGGGAACACGCCCCTCCTTTAACACCCCTCTGTCAGATTCCAAAGCCCCACCCACCCACTCCAAGCCCCGCCCCTGGGCCCCCAGCCCCACCGCACACCTGAAGCCCCTCCCCAGCCTTCATTAGCCCTGCCCCACAGGCTCCACCCACCCAATCCCCACCCTCACATGCCCATCCTTCCCCCATTCCATACCCCTGAAACTCCGCCCCTTGCTTCAAGCCCCGCCCCCTGCAGCCACACCCACCTGGGAGAGCGCCCATTGGGCGGCAGCGATGGCGGTCGAAGCAACGGAGGCAGCACTGGCGCGGGGTGGGCCCTCCCCTGGCCCCGCCCCTTGCACCTCCCTGGGGGGTGGGGTCAGGGGTGGGGCCTCACCACAGGGGCAGGGCCAGGTTGGGTGGGGTCTTAAAGGGTCAGGGCTTTGGCTGTGGGGGCGGGGTTTAGGGGCAGTGGGCAGGGCCTGAGCCCCGGGGGCGGGAGCAGGTGGGTGGGGCTTCTGTGATGTGGGTGGGGCTTGGGGCAGGGCTTAAGAGCTTTGGTGGGCCACAGCTGTTGTGTGACTTGCTCTCTGGGGGTGGGGCCTAGACATAGGGCAGGGCTTAGTGTTTGTGGGCAGGGTCTAGTGTTTGTGGGTGGGGCTTGGGGCGGGGCTTAAGATTCCCCCTAAAGGTGTTCCATGGGCTGAGGCTCGCTGGGGGGGTGGGTCATGGGGGCAGGGGGGCTGGGCCTAGGCATTGTGGGTGTGGTTTCTGGAAAGGGGGCGTGGCTTGCAGTCAGCCTTGGGGGGGTTCCATGCACTGAGGCTTGCTGGGGGGTGGGACCTCAGGACCAGGGGGCAGGACCTCAGGACCGGGGGGCGGGCCTTAGGGCTTGAGGGCATGGGATGAGGGTTGTGGGCGGGGCTTAGGGCCAGGGCTGGGCTTCTGGCCGGGGAGGCGGGGCTTGAGGTCCCCCCTGGGGGGAGTTCCACAGGCTGAAGGATGCTGGGGGTTGGGACCTCAGGGAAGTGGGGCGGGGCCTATGGCTTGGGGGCGTGGCTTGAGGCTTGGGGCGGGGCCAGAGGATGAGGGGCGTGTCCTCACCGCTTGGACCCTTTGGCGAACTCCACGTTGATGCTCTTGCCGTCGATGTGGAGGGGGGGGTGCAGGGCCTGCAACATCTGCAGCAGCTGGGAAGCCTCCTGAGGGGGGGGGACCCGGGTGTCAGGGTGGGAGGGCACCCCCCCCCCAAGGGACCCACGCACCCCGTTAACCCCCCCAGTATGGACCCAAACACCCAGCATGACCCCAAAAAAGGGACCCAAGCAAGGACCCAAGGTTTTAGGAAGCACCCAGGTGTTTGCCCCCCCCACCCCCAAAAAGGCACCCAGGTATGAAGGGGGGGGGGTGGGGGAGCACCCACCACGATGGTGGCGAGTTGGACGAAGGCGAAGCCGCGGTTGAGTTGGGTCTGTCGGTCTTTGATGACGCGGACGTTGGCAGCCGAGAGGGCGGCGAAGGGGGCGAGGGCGGCCAAGATGGAGTCCAGGCTGCTCTGGGGGTGCAGGTTCCGCAAGATGATGGCTGGAGAAATTTGGTGGGGGGAGGAATTTGGTGGGGGGACACACATGACACCCCAAGTGTTAGGGGGCACCCAGGTTTGGGAGAGGCTCAGGTATCTGTGAGGGGGTGTCCCTTAAGACCCCCATAACACCCACCAGAACCCCCCTAAACTTCTCTTTAGGTCTCTCTGGACCCCTCCAACTCCCCCCTGACCCCCCCAAACCCCTTAGCATCCCCGAATTCCTCCCAAACCCCCCACAAACCCCTTAGCACCCCCAAATTCCCCCCTGATGCCCCCACAAACCCCTTAGCCCCTCCAAGACCTCCCTGAGTCCCTCCAGACCCCCCTAACCCCACCCAGGACCCCCATATACACCCCAGAACCACCCCCAAGACCCCCATAACACCCCTTTAGCCCCCCCATAACCCCCCCAGGGCCCCCCCAACTCCCCCAGACCCCCCCCCCCAAACTCACTGTCATTGGCGTTATCAGCTCCGGGCTCAGTCCCACTTTGGGTCCCACTGGGTGCCCCCCCCAGGGTGGGGCCATAGGATTGGGGGAGGGGCAGCAGCCCCCCCCCACCCGGTACCAGCTCCGGCCGTGGCCCCCCAGGGCCCCGCTGCTCTGCCTCTGCACCCCAAAACACACACACACCCCGGTACCCCACGGTCAGCGGCTGAACCCCCAAATTGGGTGGTTGAACCCCAAAGTCTGGCCACTGAACCCCAAAATCTGGTGGCTGAACCCCAAACTTGGGTGGCTAAACCCCAAAATTTGGTGGTTGAACCCCAAAATCTGACAGCTCAACCCAAAAGTCTGGTGGTTGAACCCCAGGATTGATGAATAAACCTCAAATTTGGTGGTTGAATCCCAAAATCTGGTCATTAAAATCCAAAATCTGTTGGCTGAACCCCAAATTTGGGTGCTTGAACCAAAATTGGGTGGTTGAACCCCAAAATCTGGTGGTTAAACCCCAAGATGGGTAGTTGACCCCCAAGATTCTTGATTGAAGCCCAAAATTGCGTGGCTGAACCCCAAAATCTGGTGGCTCAACCCAAAAATCGGGTGGCTCAACCCCAAAGTCTGGTGATTGAACCCCCATATTGGTGATTAAACCCCAAGTTTGGTGGTTGAACCACAACATTGGCCCATTAAACCCCACAATTCGGTGATTGGACACAAAATTAGGTGGTTGAACCCTATGATTTGGTGGTTGAACACCAACATTTAGTGGCGAAACCCAAGAATTGAGTGGTTGAACCCCAAAATCTGGTGGCTGAACCCCCAAATGGAGTGTCCACATCCCAAAATTGAGTTGTTGAACCCCAAGACTTGGTGGCCAAGACTCAGAATTGGGTGGTTGAACCTCAAAATTTAGTGGTGGAACCCCAAGTTTGGTGACCAAGCCCCAAAATCGGGTGGTTGATCGCCAAGTTTGGGTGGTTGAATGCCCAAACCTGGTGGTTGAGCCCCAAAACTGGCTGGTTGAACCACCAAATGTGGTGGCTGAATTCTGACATTGTGTGGCTGAACCTCCAAATTTTGTGCTTGAACCCCAAATTTGTGTGGTTGAGCCCCAAAATTTGGTGGCTGAATCCCAAGTCTGGCAGCCAAACGCCAAGATCAGAGGTACCCCCAAATTTGGCATCTGAACCCCAAAATTGGGTAGTTAAACCCCAAACAGTGATGAACCCCAAAATTTGATGCCTCAACCACCAAATTTGGGGGTCCTATCCCAAAATGGGGCTGTTGAACACCAAAATTTCCATTCCCTGCCCCCCCAATTCATTAACCAAGCCCCCAAGTCTCATTTACCCCCAAATTCCTTCCCCCTTCCCATCAGCATTTTTGGGGATCCCCTGCTGGTTTGGGGGACCCTGAGGGCAGTTTTGGGGTGAAAACAGGTAGTTTTGGGACAGCTTAAGAAACTCCAATGAGGTTTTGATGTGTCTGGGGGGGCACCCAAATTTTGTGGTGAAATCAAGGGATTTTGGGGGTGACTCACCGGCTTTGGGGACACCGCACTTGAAGCATTTCTCCCGCCGTTTGAAGTTCTGCACCCCGCACTGCCGGACACACCAAACCGCCCGTCACACCCCCAAAATCTTCCGCTGCACCCCCCAGGACTGCCGTCCCCCCCTGCCAGGACCCCCAAAACTCCCCTAGGGTCCCCCCAATCACCCCCAAGATCCCCCAGGACCCCCAAATGCCCACAGGAACCCCCCCATAAAACCCCCTAACCCCCCCCACGGATCCCCTAACTCCCCCCCAGGAACGCCAAGACCCCATAATCCCCCCCAGGACCCCCATAAACCCTCCCTGGACCCCCCCAAGACCCCCTAACCTCTCCCCCAGAACCCCCATAAATATCCCCCAAAGACCCTCCAAAACCCCCAAGGACCCCCCCCAGACCGCCCCAGGACCCCCTGTACACACCTCAGTTCCCCCCCAAGACCCCCTAAGCCCCCCATAGACCCCTCAACCTCCCCCAGGACTCCCCCCAAGATCTTCCAGGAACCCCCCAGAACCCCCTGACCCCCCCAAGACCCACATAAACTTCCCCAGACCCCCTTAGACCCCCCAAGACCCCCATAAACCTCCCCAGAACCCCTTAACCCGCCCCAACATCCCCATAACCCCCCTGAGGATGTTCCCAGGACCCCCAAGAACACCCCTAGACCCCACCCAGGACCCCCCCCAAATCCCCCCCTTGGCCCCCCCCAAACCCCCTACCTTGGCGCAGAGCCAGTCCTCATTAATTTTGGGCTTGGGATCGCTGTAGTGGAGGGAGACGCGTTGTCCCAACAAGCTCAGCCCCTGCTGCTGGGGTAAAGTGGGGGGGACACATGCTTGCACGAGGGCTCGCACGAGGGGTCACACCCATCCTCGTGTGGCCCTCGTGGGAGAGCTCACGCGAGGGGGCACCAGGGATCACACCGGAGCTCGCACGAGGGCTCTACTGGGAGTTCATACAAGGGCTTGCACGAGGGGGCACGGGGGTTTGCACAAGGGGCCACTGGGGTTCACACGAAGGTTTGCACCAGGAGGCTTGAGGGCTTGCACAAGAGTTCAATCCAGACGTCATACCGGGGGGCACCAGGGCTCGCACAAGGCCTTGCATGAGGGCTCGCACGAGAGGGGCATGAGAGCTTGTACAAGGGGGCATGAAGGCTTGCACCAGGGTTTACACCAGAGCTCACACCAGGGGACACAAGTGCTCGCGTACAGCAGTACCAGGAACCACGCTGGAGCTCGCACGAGGGCTCTACCTGGGGCTCGTACAAGGGTTCATGCGAGGGGGCATGGGGGTTTGCATGAAGGGGCACCAGGGTTTGCACTAAGGTTTGCACCAGGGGGCATGAGGGCCTCGCACAAGAGCTCAATCCAGATGTCATACCGGGGGGCACCAGGGCTCACACGACACCTTGCACGAGGGCTCGCACAAGAGAAGCACGAGGGCTTGCACCAGGGCTTATGCCAGAACTCATACCGAGGGGCACCAGGGCTTGCACAAAGGTTTGCACCAGGGCGGCTTGCACCAGGAGGGATGAGGGCCTGCACAAGGGGGCACCAGCACTCATACCAGCGTTCATACAGGGGGGCACCAGGGCTTTCACAAGGGTTTGCACAAGGGCTCACATGAGCGAGCATGAGGGCTCGCACCAGGGCTTGCACCAGGGGGCACCAGGGCTTGCAAAATGGAGGACACGAGGGCTCGCACAGGGCCTTACACCAGAGTTCACACGAGGGGGCACGACAGCTTGAACAAGGGCTCGCATGAGGGCTCACAAGGGCTGCACCAAGGCTCCCAGCAGGAAACATGAGAACTCATACAAGGGCTTGCACGAGGGTTTGTATGAGGAAACATGAGAGCTTGCACCAGGGCTTGCAAAAGGGGGCATAATGGGTGGCACCAAGACTTGGATGAGGACTCGCCTGAGGCGGGCACGAGGGCTCACGTGAAGGTTTGCACAAGGGCTTGCACCAGGGGGCACGAGGCCTCGCACAAGGGAGCAGAAGGGCTCGAACCAGAGTTCATAGCAAGGAGGGCACAAGAGCTCATGTGAGGGCTTGCACAAGGGGACATGAGATCTCTCACCAGGGCTTGCACCACCCCTCGCACGGCTCTTGCACCAGGGCTCGCACCAGGAGGCAGCAGGGCTCACAGAGCCATCACAGCAGGGCTCACACGATGGCTCACACCACGCATACACGAGGAGACACGAGGGCTTGCACGAAGATTTGCACCACGGCTTGCACCAGGGGACATGAAGCCTCGCACCAGAGCTTGCAAGAGGTGGGCATAACTAGTGGTACCAGAACTCGCACGAGGGAGCACAAGGGCTTCATACCAGGGGGCACAAGGGTTCGCACCAGGGCTTACACCCACTCTCACACGGTCCTTGCTCCAGGGCTCATACCAGGGATGCACCAAGGCGAAGGGGCACGAGGGTTTGCACGAGGAGAAGGGCACAACAGATGGCACCAGGACTCACAGGAGAGCTCGCATGAAGGGGCACGAGGGCTCGCACGAAGGCTTGCACCAGAAAGGCACAAAAGCTCACACCACCCCTCACACCAGGGCTCGCCTCACCCCTCGCATGGGCCTTGCAGCAGGGCTCGCGCAAGAGGACACAAAGCCTCGCACCAGAACTTGCACAGTTTCTTGCACCGGGGGGGTCACGCGGCTCTTGCAGCAGGGCTCGCATGAGGGCTTACGCAGCTGTTCACACGATGGCTTGCACCAGGGCTTGCACAAGGGGACACAAGAGCTCACACAAGGGTTTTCACCACGGGGCACGAGAACTCGCACGACGGCTCATGTGGCCCTTGCACCAGGGCTCACACAAGGGCTTACACGAGGGTTCATACGAGGGGACGCCAGGGCTCATGCCCTCGCATAGCTCTCGCACCAAGGCTTGCATGAGGGGGCACGAGGGCTCGCACAAGGGCTCGCACCAGAGCTCGCACCAGAGCTCACAGAAGAGGGCACAAAAGCTCACGAGGGCTGGCACCAGCAGGCTCGCACGACAGTTCATAAGGGGGCATCAGAGCACGAGGGCTCGCACGAGGGCACAAAGACTCACACCAAGGCTTGTTCTAGGGCTCACGCAGCGCTCGCACCAGGGCCTGCACGAGGGCTCTCACAAGGCTCTCCCGTGGCTTGCACTGGGGCTTACACCAGGGTGCATGAGAGTCTCACACGAGAGCGCACAAAGGTCTCACGTGGCACTTGCGCGAGGGTGCACGAGGGCGTGCACGAGGGCTTGCACGAGGGTCATGTGTGGGTCTAGCATGAGGGGGCACAAGGGTCTCGCATGGTGCTCGCTTGAAGGTGCACATGGGCTCGCACGAGGATTGCACAAGAGTCTTGCAACAGGGTGCACAAAGGTCTCACGTAAGGGTGCACAAGGGCTTGCACGAGGGTTGTGCATGAGGATCACACAAGGGTCCAACATAAGGGTCTCGCACAAGGATTTTGTATCAGTCATTCACCTAAGAGTATAGAAAGACTTGCACAAGGGTTGCACAAGGCTCTCACAGCACTTGCACAAGAGTGCAGAAGAGGTCACACAAGGGTCTCACACAAGAGCGCACAAGGATCTCATAACACACAAGGGATTGCACAAGTCACACAAGGGTTTTGCACAAGGGTCACAATCCTCACATGAGGGGGCACAAAAGCTCACAAGAGTCTTGCATGAGGGGGCGCAACTCACACACGAAGGTCACACAAGGCTGTCACACATGGGTGCATGAGGGTCATGCATGGCACTCACACGAGGGTGCACAAGGGTCACATGAAGGTTTCACACGAGGGTGCGTGAGGGTCTCGCACAAGGGTCTTGCACGAGGGTCTTGCTTGAGGGTGTGTGAGGGTCTTGTGTGAGGGTCTTGCACAAGGCAGCAGAAGAGTACGAGGGTCTTGTGTGAGAGTGCGCAAGGGTTTTGCAAGAGCGTCTTGCACAACCGTCTTGCATGACGGTCTCGCATGAGGGTGCACGAGGGTCTCACACGGGGGTCTCGCGTGAGAGTCTCGCACGAGGGTCTCGCACAAGGGTTACACAGCCGCAAGGAACAAAAAGGGGACCCAGGTGTCTGGGAGAGGGAACCGAGGCATCCAGGGTGGGCACCCAGGCATCCTGGAGAAGCACCCAGATGTCCGGGAGGGCACCCAGGTGTGCAGGGTGGGCACCCAAGTGTCCAGGGAGGGCACCCAGACATCTGGGAGGGCACCCAGGCAGCCAGGATGAGGCCCAGGGGTCCGGGAGAAGGACCCAGGTGTCCAGGATGGGCACCCAGGCACCCAGACGAGGGCCCCAGGCACCCGGGTGGCTCTTCCCCCCTCCCAAGAGGGACCCAAACACCCAGAATCGTCACCCCCACCCTTCTCCCCCCACCCCACCCCACCCCCCAGAAGGGACCCAGGTGTCCCAGCAGCGACCTGGTTGGCGTCCATCCACCGCGCCGCGTCCTGGACGTGGTTAAACTCCACGAAGGCGAAGCCGCGGCTCTGACCTAGAAGGAGCCGGGGAGGGTGGGGGGGTGGGGAGGGGGGTGGGAGTCAGGGACAGCACCCATGGGTGCCCCCCGGTTCCCCTAGGTAAGGTATGGGTGCCCCTTGGGATTGTTTAGGTCGGGTATGGGCACCTCTGGGTGCTCTTAGGAACCCTTTGGGAGCTCTTGGGGTGGGGGCGAGCACCCATGGGTGCTCCTGGGACCCCTTGGGTAGGGTACAGGTAGCCATGGGTGCTCCTAGGGCCTCCTGAGTAGAATATAGATGCCCACTGGGATCACCTGGGTCGGGTATAGGCACCCATGGGTGCTCCTAGGACCTGCCAAAGAGAGTATGGATGCCCCCTGTGTTGGGTATAAGCACCCATGGGTGCTTCTGGGACCCCCCTGGGACCTTTTGGGGTGGGTATGGCCACCCTTTGGATTCCCTGGGTTGGGTATGGGCACCCATGGGACCCCCTGCAGTTGGGGTGGGCACCCATAGGACCCCCGGAGTGTGGTACAGGCACCCTTGGGTGCACCTAGGACCCCCTGCGGTGGGAATGGGCACCCACAAGTGCTCCTGGACTCCCTGGATAGGGTACAGGCACCCATGGGTGCTCCTGGAACACCCCCAGGACCCGTTGGGTTGGTTATGAGCACCCTTGGGTGCTCCTGGGACCCCCTTGAGACCCATTGGGGTGGGGTATGGGCACCCACGGGTGCCTCTGGTATTCTTTAGGTGTGATATGGACACATGAGTTCTCCTGTAACCCACCTGAAAGCCCTTGGATTGGGTATGGATACCCATGGGTGCTCCTGGAACCCCTCTGGGATGCCCTAAGTAAACTATGGCCTCCTACAGGTGCTTCTGGGACCCTCTAGATAGGGTGTAGACGTCCATGGGTGCTCTCTGGGTAGGGCACAGCACCCCTGGGTGCTCCTGGGGAGGGGACCAACACCCTTGGGTGCTCCTGGAGACAGGACCAACACCCCCAGGTGCTGCCTGACGCAGGTCTAGCACCCTTGGGTGCCCCTTGGGCAAAAGACGGGCACCACTGGGTGCCTCCAGGCAGTGGGCTCGGCACCCCTGGGTGCCCCTGAGGATGGGACTAGCACCCCCGGGTGCTCCTGGGAAAGGGACTGGCACCCCTGGGTGCCCCTTGGGCAGGAAATGGGCACCCCTGGGTGCCCCCGGGGACAGGACTGGCACCCCTGGGTGCCCCTTTGCTATGGGTCAGCACCCCTGGGTGCTCCTAGGCAGGGGGTGGGCACCTCTGGGTGTCCCCAACTATGGGTCTGGCACCCCTGGGTGCCCCTTGGGTCTGTGCCAGGCACCCCTGGGTGCTCCCAGTGCATGATATAGCACCCCTGGGTGCTCCTGAGAAGGGCCACAGCACCCCTGGGTGCTCCCTGGGGATGGCGCAGGCACCCCTGGGTGCCCCCCGGTGTGGTTCTGGCACCGCTGGGTACCCCTGGGTATGGCACAGCACCCCTGGGTGCTCCTAGGGAGGGGTTGGGCACCCCTGGATGCCCCCAAGAAACAGGACCAGCACCCCTGGGTGCCCCTAGAACTAGGACCGGCACCCCTGGGTGCCCCTGGGGACAGGACCAGCACCCCTGGGTGCTCCTCAGGAGGGGACCGGCACCCCTGGGTGCCCCTGTGGAACAGGACCAGCACCCCTGGGTGCTCCTAGAGATGGGATGGGCACCCCTATGTGCCCCCCAAGTCCGGCGCAGCACCCCTGGGTGCTCCGTAGGGACAAGACTGGCACCCCTGGGTGCCCCTGGGGAGATGACAGACACCCCTGGGTGCCCCCCAAGTCTCGCACAGCACCCCTGGGTGCTCCCTGGGGATGCGACTAGCACCCCTGGGTGCCCCCAGAGAGGTGACAGGCATCCCTGGGTGCCCCCCGAGTCGGGCGCAGCACCCCTGGATGCTCCTATGGATAGGACTAGCACCCCTGGATGCCCCTGAAGTGAGAACAGCCACCCCTGGGTGCCACTTAAATCTAGCACAGCAGCTCTAGGTGCCCCTGAGGATGCGATTGGCACCCCTGGGTGCCCCTGGGGTGGGGACTAGTCCCCCTGGTGCCCCCTGAGTTTGGCACAGCACCCCTCGGTGCACCCTAGGGAGAGGACCAGCACCTCTGGGTGCCCCTGGCAATGGAACCAGCACCCCAGGTGCCCCTCAGAATGAGTAAGGTGGGGGTGAACACAACCCCCTTCCCAAGAGACCCAGGTGGGTGGGTGCCCCCAAAAAGGAACCCAAGCACCCGAGCATCCCCCCCATCACCCCAAAAAGGGACCTAGGCATCCGAGTGCCCCCCCACCCATCACCCCAAAATGAGACCCAGGAGTTTGGGTGGCCCCCGCCACCCCCACCAAAAGGGACCCAGGCTCACCTGAAGACTTGTTCCGCATCAGTCGCACCTCCCGGGGCTGCACCCCCTGCGCCTGCAGCTGCGCCCGGATCTGGGGTGGGGGAGACAAATGGGACACCCCAATTTAGCGGCACCCAGGTACCCAGGAAGGGCACCTGGGCATCTGCAAAAAGGGACCCAGGTATCTGAAGAGGGGGATGCAGATATACTGGGGGGGACCCAGATATGCGGGGGGGGACCTGGGTGCTTGGGACACCCCTAAATCCGCTCGGCCCCCCAGCCAAGAGCCCCCAAAATGTCTCCAGGCACCCAAGGGGGGACCCAGAGAACCAGCAGCTGGGATGAGGGCACCCGGGAGGGGGCGTGGCCTAAGGAGAAGGGGTGTGGCTTGGCAGGGAAAGAGGCGTGGTCAGGACAAAGAGGTGGGGCCACATAAGAAAGAAGGGATCTGCCCAATACAAACCGTGAAGATGCCAAGGTAAAGCAGTGGGACCAAAAGGGGGCGTGGTCTGAGGGGAAGGGGGAGCGGCCATGGAACCAGGGCGTGGCCTAATGCTCCCCAGGCTGCTGGGGGGGTGGGATTTAAAGTGACAGTGTGTCCCCCAAAGGGGGCGTGGCCCCACCCAAGGGGCATGGCTAGGGAAAGGGGGCGGTGCTCACCCTCCCTATGGAGACTTGACCCCGCCCCCTGTGGGTTGGGATTTAAAGGGCCAGTGCCATTCCCAAAGTGATACTTAGCTGATGAGGTGTGGCTAAAAAAAAAAAGGTGTGGTCGAGCTAAGGGGCGTGGGCAACCCTAGGGGGCGTGGCTAAGCTTCCACACAGTGATTGACAATGAGGGGATGCCAGTCCAGGCATATTTAAAGGGCCAGTGCGCCCCTTGGAGAGGCGGGGCTTAGCTGAGCAGTGTGGCTGGGGCAACAGGGTGTGGCCGAACCAAGGGGGCGTGGCCAAGGCAGGGGGCGTGGCTAATCTTACAGAGGGCACCCTGATGGAGACTCAGCCCACACCACCACAGGTAAACCGTGGGATTTAAAGGGCCGGCGTCCCCCTGAAGAGGTGGGGCTTAACCGGGGCCGGGGGGCAAGTCCCCTTTTTAAAAGAGGGTGTGGCTTACGTCATTTTCGGTGGCGGCCTGGGGCAGCATACGGAGCATGACGATGGTGCTGGCCCGCGGCTCCTCCTCGGCCGCTTCCGGACGGTAATCCTGGTCCCGGTAGTCACCATCGGCACCGAAGGGCAATGTCGGGGGGGCCGGAGTGGGGTCCCGCTTCCGGGGGGGCTCCGAGCCCTCATAGGAGGCCTGGGGCGGGGGAGGGGAGGAGAGGGGTGGTGTCAGGTGGTGGGGGAGGGGGACCCAGGTGTCCTGGAGGTGATCCAGGTATCCAGGAAGGGACCCCAGCATCCAGCACCCACCTGAGGGGGGGTCCCAGGGGCAGGGGGCCCCTCGGGGGGGCCCCCGTAACCACGATAGTCCATGTCGCGATAATCGTGATCCCGCTGGGTGCGGGACCCTTCCTCTGGGGGGGCAGGGGCCCCACCATAGCGCCCTGTCCGGTCCCCTCGACCCCCCCTGCAGGATGGGGAAAGGGGTCAGGGGTGTCCCCAAATGTCCACCACCCTCCCTGGGGTCCCCAAAAGACCTCACCCTCCTTGGGGTCCCCAAAATGCCCTCCCATGGGGTCTCCAATGTTCCCTCCCCCCCCTTAGGGGTCCCCAGTGTTGTCACCCCCCTTGCGGTTCCCCAAAATGTGTGCCCCCCTCCCTCCTCCCCAGGTCCCCAAAATGTCCCCTTCCCCCTTGGGTCCCCAAATGGCCTCCCCCTTTGGGGGTCCCCCCAAATGTCCCCTTCCCTCGGGGGTCCCCAGTATCATCCTCCCCCGCTTTGGGGTCCCCAAAATATGTGTGCCCCCCCAGGGGTTCCCAAATGTCCCCTCCCCCCTTGGGTGGGGATCCCTAAATGTCCCCTCCCACCACAGGGGTCCCCAAATGTCATCCCCCCCAGGTCCCCAGTTTTGGGGTCCCCCCACATCCCCCCTACCTGCGTTCGTACTCCATGGTGCTGGTACCTGTGGGGAATAGTGTGACTGGGGGGGACTGGGAGGAACTGGGAGGGACTGGGAGGGGCTAAGGGGCAGCTGGGGGGTACTGGGAGGGACTGGGAGGAACGAGGGGGTGCTGGGGGGCAACTGGGCAGCACTGGGAGGGACTGAGAGGTACTGAGGGGCAAGTGGGCAGCAGTTGGGAGGGATTGGGATGACCTAGGGGGAACTGGGATGAAGGGGCGGGCACTGGGATGAGTTACAGGTTAACAGAAAGCACTGGGATGAACTGCACGGGGTAATAAAAGGCACCAGAGAGAAGTGGGATGAACTGTGGTGGTACTGGGAAACATTGCGAGGTAACTGGGGGCACTGGAAGACACTGGGATGAACTGGGAAGGCACTAGAGGTGACCAGCATGAAATTGGACACAACTGGGGGGGTGCTGGGAGGGACTGGGATGATCAGCGGGCACTGGGAGGTACTGGGGAGTATCTGGGAGGGTGCTGGGATCACCTAGGGGGGGTACTGGGAGGCATTGTGGGGCAACTGGGAGGCACTGGGAGGGACTGGGATGACCTGGGGGGGTCGCTGGAAGGGATCGGGAGGGACTGGGATTAACTGGGGGGGACACCTGGGATGAACTGGTGGGGTACTGGGAGGCGCTTGGGGGCAACTGGGAGGCACTGGGAGGATCTGGGATGAACTGGGAGGAACTGGGAAGTACTGGAGGATACTGAGAGGCCCTTGGGGGTCACTGGGAGGGAAATGGGATGAACTGGGGGCCACTGGGACCTGCCCCAGCAGTGGGCAACGGAACAAAGAGGACCCCCGCCGACTCATTAGCATACAAGACTCCGCCCCGCCCCGTCATCCTGCCAGGCCCCGCCCCCTCCGGCAGGCTCCAGAGCCGGACCCCGCCCCCTCACCCCTTCTATCCAATCCCCGCCTGCTCCGAGGGCCCCGGTAAGCCCCGCCCGGCCCCGGTAAGCCCTGCCCGGCCCCGGTAAGCCCCGCCCTACCCGTCTAGGCCCCGCCCCTCCCGGTAGGCCCGGACCTGTCCCCGCCGCTCCGCCGCCGCCGCTCCCGACCAGCAAAATGGCGGCGCCGCTCCTCGCCCGGTCCGCCCCGCGCACCCGCGCCCGCCCTCGCCTCTCTCCCATTGGCCGCTCTGCCCGCCCATCCGCGCAGTCACCCGCTTCATTGGTCGGCGCCGCCGCGCGCCGCGCCGGGGGTGGCGGTGCCAGCGCTGAAGGGAGCGCGAGGGGACGAGGCGTCTCTCCGGCGCGCCGGCGGCGGCCTCTGATTGGCTACGGGGCGCAGGGAGGCGGAGCCACCCGCGAGGAGCCAGCAGGGGGCGGGACGCTTGGAGGACGGTTGGTTAGAGGTGGGGCGTGGGTATCAGCGCCGGCCTCTGATTGGCTGCGCGGCGCGAGGAGGCGGAGCCATCCGCACGGAGGCGGGACACCGTTCAAGCGCTCTCTGTTGGTTCGTTAGAGCGCGGCTGCAGCGCTCTCTGATTGGCGGGACGCAGTGGGGGAGCGGAAGGGGCGGAAGCGGCGGGGCGGGAATTCCGTCGGGAAGATGGCGGCGGCGGCGGTGGGGAGGGCACTGCGGGCGCTGCGGGTCGGGACAATGGCGGCCGGGACGCGGGGCCGCTCGGCGGGACCGCCGGGGGCCGTGGCGCTACCGCAGGTGCCGCTGGGGGCGGATCCCCACGAGGAGGAGCCAATGGCGGTGGCCCAGAGGAAGGTGAGCGGGGGTTGCGAGGGGAGAGGGGGCGGGGCTAGAGGAGGGGGCGGGGCTTGTGGGGCAGAGCTGGGGAGTCGGGGCGGGTCACGGGCAGGGGGCGGGGACTGAGGGGGGCGGGGACTGAGGGAGAGTGGGGCGGGGCTTGCCGAGAGGGGGCGGGGGCTAGCTAAGGGCAAAGCAGCCGGCCTGGGGCGGGGCTTGGAGGCCCACGGGGCGGGGCTTGCTGGCTGGGGGCGGGGCTTGGTGGATGGGTTCTGGGAGGGGCGGGGCTTGGCGTGGGGGCAGGGAATGCCCGTGGCTGAGCCCTGTGGGCGGTGCTTAGTGGCTGGGGGTGGGGCCAAGTCTTCAGGGTGGGGCTTGGGGTGGGGGCGTGGCCTGATCATCGGGGGCGGGGCTTAACGGGGACCGGGCTCTGCTGTGGGTGGTGGTTAGTGGAGAGGTGGGGCTGAGCAGAGGGAGTGGAGCCAAGCCATGTGGGGGCGGGGCCTTTCAGGTGGGGGCGGGGCCTACAGCAGGTAAGAGGCGGGAAAAGGGGATCCTGGGGCTACTGGGGGGGAGGAGGGGGTTGCTGGGGGGGGGCACCCAGGCACCCCGTTTCCCGGCAGAACCCCGATTACCACGGCTTTTCGGCGGACCCGGACACCGACGTCCTGAACATGCGGGCGGTTTTCTTCGCCGGCGTCTCTGTCGCCATCGTCCTTGGCAGCGTCTTCCTCCATTACCTGCCTGACTACGGGTGAGGGGGGGGATGGGGACGCACCCCGGGGACACCCCCCCAGCATCCGGGGAATCCCCCCACACACCTTGGGAAAGCACCTATAGGGCTCTATAGAGGGTTACAGGGGTCTATGAGGGGATGGGGGGGGAGTATGGGGGTCTATAGGGGCACATGAGTGGATGGGGGGGCTTTAGGGGCCTGTAAGGGGATAGTTGGGTGCATAGGGAACTCCTAGTCCTAGAGGGATCTATAGGAACCTATGGGCGGGGGCTCCTAGGGTCACTGGGGGGTCTATAGAGATCTTTGAGAAGATGTAGAAACCTATAGGAGGCTCCTAGAGAGTATATGAGAGTCTGTAGGAACCTATGGGAGGATGTAGGGGGCTCTTAGAGGCCCTGGGGAGTTCTGTAGGGATCTTTGAGAAGATCTAGAGATCTATAGGATGCTGCCAGGCAGCATATGGTGGTCTATAGGAACCTATGAGAGAATATGAGAGCCTATAGGCTGTGCCTAGGAGTCTTATGGGCATCTATAGAAACCTATGAGAGAGTGGGGGGGTGACTGGGGGCAGCCTGTATAGGAGTCTGAGAAAATACAGAGATCTATGGCAGGCTTCTAAAGAGTATATGAACATCTATAAGAACCTATCAGAGAATGTGAGAACCTGTAGAGAGTCCCTAGGTGTCCTATGGGGGTCTAGAGGAACCTATGAGAGGGTGGGGGGGCTCCTAAAGGGACTGGGGGGTTCTATAGGGGCATTTGAGAAGATGTAGAGACTTGTAGGAGCTTCCTGGGGAGCACATGAAGATCTACATGAACCTCTAGCACAATACGGGAACACATAAAAAACGTAAAACAATGTATAGGGATTTATGAAACTGCGTAAATGCACGTGGTAACTATGTAAGATCCGTAGAGTGACTATAGAATGTCTATAAAGATTTGTAAAGTTTTATAGCGATGTACAGGGGTCTATGGGGTGCCTGTGGGAGGCCACAGGGGGGGATCTCAGGGTCTATAGAGCCCGATGGGGGGCTTGGGGGGGGGATATAGGGACACCCGGGTCCCTGACCCCCCCACCCATACCCCTCACTCCAGGCTGCAGCAATGGGCCCGGCGCGAGGCCGAGCTCCAGATCCGGGAGCGGGAGAGTCGGGGGCTGCCGCTGCTGGATTCCAACTACTACGACCCTGCCCGCCTCGCCCTGCCCCCCCCGGAGTGAAACACCCCCCCCCTTGACACCTGGGTCCCCCCTAAGTGCCCCCCCCAGGGTCCCATGGGTGCCCCCGTGATCAACTGGGCGCTCATTCCTGCACACCTGGGACCCCTTTTGGGGGGGGGGGGGGCCAGGATACCTAGATTTTCCTTTTTGGGGGGGGGCGGGGGGAGGCAGCCAGGACCCCTGAGTACCTCTTTGTGGGGGGGCTGGGGGGTACCTGAACACCTGGGGCTCCCTAAGTCCCCCCCCCAGGGTCCCATGGGTGCCCCTTCCTGGACTCCTGGGACCCCTTTTTGCGGGCGGGGGCAGCCAGGACCCCTGAGTCCTTCTTTGGGGGGGGGGGGCTGGGGGGTACCTGGTCACCTGGGTCCCCTTTTTTGGGGGGGGATCCCCACTGTGGGTCTGTTAATAAAGTGATGGGGGCTCAGTCAGACGCCTGGGTTCTCTTTTTTCTTTGGAGGGGGATGCCTGGATGCCTGGGTCCCCTTTTTTTGAGGGGGGGGGTGCATGGATGCCCAGGTCCCGGTGTTTTTTGGGGGGGGGGTGCCTGGACTCCTGGGTCCCCCTTTATTGGGGAGGGGGGGGGACTGGGACACTGAGGGTCCTTTGCCAGCAAACCCAGACCACATCTCCCAGCAGCCCCCGCGGCACCATGACATCATCAGACGGCGACACCATGTGCCCCCACACAACGCCGTGGTCCTAAAGCCCCCCCCCATTGTTCCCCATAGCCCCCTATAGCCTCCAAGACCCCCAATAGGCCCCTAAAGCCCCCCCCCCGACCCCCTGTAGCCTCCACGACCCCCTATAGGCCCCTATAGCCCCCCATGACTCTTTATGACCCCTTGCAGAGCCCCTATAGGACCCCTGTGCCCCTGCCACCAGCCCCCATAGGGTGCCTGCAGCCCCCGTGTCCCCCCACCCTCTATTGAGCCCGTATAGCTTCCCCATAGGCTCCTATGCCCCCCCAAGCCCCTACAGGGCCCCCAGAGCACCGAGGACTCCCCAATAGGCCCCTATAGGGCCCTGTAGCCCTCCGATGCTCCCTATCCCCCCCCCCCATAGGCTGCTATAACCCCCCCCGGGCTCCATGCATCCCCTATAAGCCCCTATGCCCCCCGCAAGTCCCCCATAAGCCCCGACCCCTACCTCCGGCTTCCCATAGACCCCCATATACCCCTATAGCTCCCCTATAGTCCACCATAGGGCCCCATAGTTCCCTATATCCCCCATAAGCTCCCGCAGGCCCCCCCATAGCCCCCTATAGGCCCCCCCATAGCCCCCTATGGTTCTCCAGGTCCCCCCCCCAAGCCCCTATATGTCCCTATGGGCCCCTCTGTTGCCTCATAAGTCCCCATAGGCTCTGCACAGCCGCCTCACGGCCCCCTATATCCCCCTATAGGCCCCTTAGAGGCCCCCACAGGTCCTTAGAGGCTCCTATGGGGCCTCACGGCCCTCTATAGGCCCCTTTATCCCCCTCATCGGCCCCTATAGGCCCCCATAAGTCCCTATAGGCCCCTATAAGTCCCTATAGGCCTCCCATAGGCCCCGTGTCCCCTCCCGGCCGCCGTCGGGTCCGCGCACGCGGTGCTGTGTCACGAGGCCCCGCCCCCTCCCTCCTCCCGTAGGTGCGGGGCGGGGGCGGGGCTTCAACATCCGGGCTCCGGCGGGAGGAAAGGGGGCGTGGCCACCCGGGGCGCGCCCCCCCTCTCCCCAATCAGCTCCTCGGCCGAAGCGGGGGGGGAGGGAGGAGGCGGGCGGTGGCGGGAGGTGAGAACCAATAGAAGCGCGCCGGCGGGCGCCCGTAACCAATGGGAAGGGTCGGGGGGCGGGGAAGAGAGTGAGGAGGGAGGGGGCGGCGGGGGGTAGCCGACGCCGCCGCCATCTTGTCGCGGAGGAGCCGAGCGGAGCGGGCGGGACCCGGCGGCGGGGCCTGGACAGCATCATTGGTGCGGGAGGAGGGGACCGGGCCTGGAGGGGGGGGCCCCGGGGGGTGGGGGGCACGGGGAAGGGGGTGGGGGGCTGCGCTTGGAGGGGCTGAGGCCCCCCCTCCGGTTAGTGGGAACCCCGCCCCGGTTAGTGGGAACCCCCCGTCTGGGCCTGTGAGGAGGCCGGGAGGGGGACCTCCCCCTCCCTTGGGGAACCCCGGTAATGGGAACCTGACTCCGGTTAATGGGAACACCCCCATTTGGGGTCCTCGTTAATGGGGACCCGCCCCCCGGGGACCCCGGGTAGTAGGAACCCGACCCCAGTTAATGGACCCCCGATAATAGGAACACACTCCCCTCCCCCACCTGGGACCCCCAGTAGTGGGAACGTGGCGCCGGTTAATGGGAACCCCCTCCCCCGATAATGGGATCCCCCCCCAAGGGACTCTCGGTTAATGGGATCCCTCTCACCCTCCGGGGACCGCCGCTAATAGGAACCCTACCCCAGTAATGGGAACCCCTCAATGGGACCCTCGTTAATGGGACAGCCCCCCCCCCAAGACCCCGATTACAGGAACCTCTCTTGTTAATGGGAACCCTTGGCAAATCCTCGTCCCCTGTTAAGGTTGGGGGGGGGGCTGTTTTGGGTCCCTTGGCAGGGGTGATGTCACCCAGTGTCCCTTAGTGTCACCCTCTCCATCCCCCAGTGCCACCCAATGTCCCGTAGTGTTACTCTCTCCATCCCCCGGTGCCACCCCATGTGTCACCCACTGTCCCTCAGTGTCACCCGCTGCCAACCTGTGTCCCCCCCGGCATCACCCACTGCCCCCGGTGTCGCCTCATGTCCCCTCCTGATGTCACCAGGTGCCACTGAACATCACCGTGTGTCCCTCAGTGCCAACCCGTGTGTCACCCACCACCTTCGTGTCACCACCTGCTATCCCGTCCTCCCCAGTGTCACCCCAGTATCATCTTGTGTCCCTTCTGTTGTTACTCTTATGTGTCACCTGCTGTCACCCCTTGTCCCCAGCTGACCTCTGACCTCTGACCCCGCAGATGTCCAGCTCCCCGCTGTCGAAGAAGCGCCGCGTCTCCGGGTCCGAGCCGCCGACGGGCTCCAGCCGCGCCCCCGCCTCCGCCGTCCCCCCCAGCGTCACCCCTGCCAACGTGAGTGTCACCTCCTGTCACCCCTGGGTGTCCCTGTCACCCCCGCTGGGTATTCCTGTCACCTTCTTCGCTCTCATTGTCACCTCTGATGTTCAGAGCCGTTTCCGCTAACGTGGGTGGCACCTGGTGTCAACTTGCTGTTACCCAGTGTCACCCATTTGTCACCTGGGTGTCCCTACATGTTCTGGGGGTGACATTTGTCTCCCACGGTCCTCGTTCTCACCCCCCGTGCTCTGTTCAGAGCCACCCCCATCAATGGGAGTGTCACCTTGCTGTCACCCTGTGTCACTTGGGTGTCCCTATGTGTCCTGGGGGTGACGTGTGTCCCTTCTCAATCCTTGTTGTCAGCCATGCTCAGGGCCACCCCCATCAATGGGAGCGTCACCTGGCTGTCACCTCAGTGTCCCTGTTACCCCCGGGTGTCCCTGTCACCTTTTCTGGTCTCGCCGTCACCTCTGTGGTGCTCTGAGCCACCCCCATCAATGGGACTGTCACCCAGTGTCACTTGGCTGTCACCTGGTGTCACCCAGCTGCCACCTGGGTCTCCCCGTCACCCCCGGGTGTCCCTGTCACCCCTCCTGGAGGGGTTTGTCACCTTTTTTAGTCTCATTGTCACCTTTGTGCTGCTCTGAGCTTTCCCTGCGAATGCGGCCGTCACCTGGTGCCACCTTGTTGTCACCTGGGTGTCTCTATGCATCCTGGGGGTGGCACGTGTCCCCGTCCCCCGCTGACGCTGTTGTCACCCCCCCAGGGCATGGCGAAGAACGGGGGCGAGGCCGAGATCGATGAGGGGCTTTACTCCCGCCAGCTGTGAGTATCCAGATGTTGGGGTGCCCCCCCCCTTGGGGCAGGGGGTGGGACGTTGGGGTCCTCTGGGTGCCTGAGTCCCCCCCCCCGAGGATGCTGGGGTGTTCCTACAGATTTGAGGGGGCTCTATAGGTACTTGAGGGGGATCCCCATGGATTTGGAGGCTACTTGGGTCTCTCCTGGGGTGTTAGGGGATCCCTTAAGGACTTGGGAGGGCTCCATAGGTGCTTAGGGGGCTCCTCATGGATTTGGAGGGTCAATATGGATTTGCGGGGCTCCCTGGGTCTCTCCTGGGGTGCTGGGGGCTCCTTTAAGGACTTGGGGGAGGATCTATAGGTTCTTGGGGGGGTCCTTGTGGACTTGGGGAGTTCCATAGGTACTTGGGGAGGTCCATATGAATTTGGGGTGCTCTGTGGAGGTGTTGGGGGCATCGCTATGGATGGGGGGGGGGGATTCCCTAGATGCCTGGGTCCCTCCCAGTTATTTTCAGCCATTTTCACAGCCCTGGGGTGACCCTGTGAGACCTTGGGGGACCCCATGAGGATTTGGGGAACCCCCCGTGACCACCCTGACCCCCCCCAGGTACGTGCTGGGTCATGAGGCGATGAAGCGGATGCAGACGTCCAACGTCCTGGTGTCGGGGCTGCGGGGGCTGGGGGTGGAGGTGGCCAAAAACCTGGTGCTAGGGGGGGTCAAATCCGTCACCCTTCATGACCCCCAACCCGCCGCCTGGCCTGACCTCGCTTCCCAGGTGAGTTAATTAATTCTTTAGGCTTAATTAACCCCTGGTTGTGTTAATTGATCTTTTCTTGAGGTTAATTAAAGCTGGTTTTGGGGGGAGGGGCGTGTGTCCATGTCTGAGGTGAGCTAAATGCCCCCCGCCCCGAAGTAATTAATCCAGTCCTCGAGTCATTATCGGGGCTCATCAGAGGAGTTAAATGCCCCCCCCCACCTGCGTTAATTAATTAACCTAGGGGGTAATTAGTCTTTACAGGGTCTTGTTCTCTGAGGTGATTGGGTTGCCCAGGGGAGCTAAATGCCCCCCCCCCCCCCGGTGTATTTAATCCATGCTTGGGATTATTATTGGAGTTGACTGCAATACTTAGGAAAGTTAAATGTCACGCACCCTAGATAGTTAATTAATACTGGGGGTGATAAATTAATTTGGGGGGTAATTAATCATTATAGAGCGGTTGGAGAGGGGGGTGATTGGGTTGTCGAGGGAAGCTGAATTCCCCCCTCAGGGTAATTAATTCACCCCTAGAGTTGTTACCTGGCCTCATCAAGGGGGTTAAACATTATTCATGGGGTAATTAATTAACTTGGGGAGTAAGCAATTAACCTGAGAGGTAATTAGCTCTTATGGGGGGTGGTTGTGTGGGGTGATTTTGTTGCCTAGGGAAGCTGAATTCCCCCCCCAGGGTAATTAATTCACCCCTGAAGTTGTTATCAGGTCTCATTAAGGGAGTTAAATGTCCTGCATGGGGTAATTAATTAACCTGGCAAGTACTTAATTAACAGGTGGAGTAATTAGTCCTTATGGGGGGCTGTTGTGGGGGGTGGTTGGGTTTCTCAGGGGGGATAAATGCCCCCCTAGGGGCAATTAATTTGCTAGGGGCAGTAAATATCTCCCCATGTATTCCTGGAGAGGGTGGGGCAGCCTTCCATGGGTGCTGGGGAGTGTCTGGGAGGGGGGTCGTTGGGTGCCAGGCCCCCCCAACAACCCCCCCACCCCTTTTTTATTTTGTCACCACCCCCCCTCCCTCCCAAGTTCTACCTGCGGGAGGAAGACGTGGGGCAGAACCGGGCGGAAGCAACGCTGCCCCGATTAGCCGAGCTCAATGCCTATGTGGCCGTCACCAGCACCCGCCAACCCCTCAGCCAGGAGCTTCTGGCACCCTTCCAGGTACACCCGTGGCTGCCTGTACCCTGCCCATGGCTGCCTGTACTTCCTGCATCTGCCTGCATCTCTTACATCTACCTGTAGCCTGTCTGTGCCCCCTTTTCTTCCCCAAAATGAACTCTGGGGCCGTTGATTTGGGTGTCCGACTGTCCTTCACGTGGCCGACTGTAATCTCCGTGGCCGGTTGTACTCCTAAAAGCCGCCTGTACCCCTCTCTGGGGACAGTTGTGTCCCCTGGGACAGCAGTGGGCTCCCCACAACCATCCTTGGGGCTGTTTGTGTCCTACCATCCGGTTGTGCGTCCAACTGTACTTCTTAGCGACTCCTCGTGTCTCTGGCCATCTGTACCCACCCAGGATGCCCTGTACCCCCTAATTTCTGTCTCTCACACTCTCCACATGCCCTTACACGTGTGTCTGTCCATTCGCCAGCCTAGTTGTGTGTCTGACTGTACTTCTTTGGGCCTGCGTGTGTCTCCGTGGCCGCCCATACCCACCCAGGATTGCTTGTACCCGCTCAGGACCACCTGTACCCACCTAGGATGGGCTGTACCCCCTATTTTCTTCCTTAAGTGGTTCCTCGTGTATCTCTGGCCACCTACACCCACTCAGGAACCCCAGTACCCCCGAGTTCCTGGCTCAGACGGTCTTTGCATGCCATTATGCATTCAACTGTCCATGCGTCAGGCTGTGGGTCTGACTGTACCCCTCTGTGGCTGCTTGGGTCTCCATGGCCACCTGTACCCACCCAGGACCCCCTGTACCCCTCAGTTCCTGGGTCAGGTGGTCCCTGTGTGCCGTTATGTATGCAACTGTTTATCTGCGTGTCAGGTTGCGTGTCTGACTGTACTTCTTCATGGCGTTTTGTGTCTCTGTGGTGGCCTGTACCCACTCAGGATCTCCTATACTCCCCATTTTCTGGGTCTTGACAGTCTCCGCATGCTGTTCCTTGTCCATCTGTTTGTCTAATTGTGTGTCTGCCTGTGCTTCGTGGCTGCTTGTGTCTCTGTGGCTGCCTGTACCTGCTCAGGACTGCCCGTACCCCACATTTTCTGGGTCTGACAGTCTTCACGTGCCTTTACTTGTTTGTGCGTCTTGCTGTGTGTCTGTACCTCCCCAGGACCCCCTGTACTGGGTCTGAGGATCTCCTTGTGCCATTTGATGTCTGTCCATGCGTCTGCCTGGTTGTGAGTCCACCTGTACCTCCCTGTGGCTCCTTGTCTCTCCGTGGCTGCCTGTACTTCTCAAACCCTCCCCAGGAGGGTTATTCACCCCCCATGGCCTCCTGTCCATCCATCCCCTTCTGCGTCCACCCATCCCCTGCCCCAGGTGACGGATGAACAGACGTGGTCTTTCCATAGGTGGTGGTGTTGACCAACTCCTCGTTGGAGGAACAACTGTGGGTTGGGGACTTTTGCCACAGCCATGGGATCAAGCTGGTGGTGGCCGACACCCGCGGGCTTTTCGGGTGAGCTGGATGCCTGGGTCCCTTCTGTAGGGTCTCCCGGATGCCTGGGTCCCTTCTGTAGGGTCTCCCGGATGCCTGGGTCCCTTCTGTAGGGTCTCCCGGATGCCTGGGTCCCTTCTGTAGGGTCTCCCGGATGCCTGGGTCCCTTCTGTAGGGTCTCCCGGATGCCTGGGTCCCTTCTGTAGGGTCTCCCAGCTAGCAGGGTCCCGTTTAGGGGGTCTCCCAGCTAGCAGGGTCCCGTTTAGGGGGTCTCCCAGCTAGCAGGGTCCCGTTTAGGGGGTCTCCCAGGTGGCTGGGTTCTGCTTAGGGGGTCTCACAGATGCTTGGGTCCCTTCTGTGGCATCTCCCGGGTGCCTGGGTCCCTTCTGTAGTGTCTTGTGGATGCCTGAGTATTTTCTATAGGATCTCCTGGGTGGCTGAGTCCCATTTAGGGGGTCTCCTGGATGCTTGGGCCCCTTCTGTAGGGTCTGCCGGGCACTTGGGCCCTTTCTGTAGGGTCTCCTGGACCCCTGGGTCCCTTTTGGGGGGTGCCCCGGATGCCTGCGACCTTTTTGGGGGTCCGGGACACCCGGGTCCCCTGGCTGACACCATTTCCTCCCATTTCCTCCCCCCTCCCCCCCCCATTTTAGGCAGCTTTTTTGTGATTTTGGGGATGACATGGTGGTGACGGACACCAACGGGGAACAACCCCTCAGTGCTATGGTTTCCATGGTGACTAAGGTACTGGACGCTTGGGTCGCTTGGGGTGGGGGTAGGGTGTCTCCCGGACGCCTGGGTCCCCTCAGCACCCTGTCTTTCCCCACCGCTCCTCACCCAGGGGTGCCCGGGGGAGGTGACATGCCTGGACGAGGCTCGTCACGGCTTTGAGACGGGCGATTTCGTCACCTTCACCGAGGTGGAGGGTATGGAGGAGCTGAACAGCTGCGGTCCCGTCGAGATCCGCGTCCTCGGTGAGCCCAGACACCTGGGTGCTCAGGGTGGGGGGGTCTCCTGGACACCTGGGTCCTTTTTTAGGGGTTTCCTGGATACACGGGTCCCTTTTTAAGGGTCTCCCAGCTCCTTAGGTCCCTTTTTAGGGGTTTCCAGGATGTCTGGGTCCCTTTTTAGCGGTCTCCCGGACGTCTGGGTCCCTTGCGGGGAGCACCCTGGATGCCTGGGTCCCTTTTTAGGGATCTCCTGGCTGCCTGGGTACCTCGCAGGGAGCACCCTGGACAGCAGGGTCCCTTGCGGGGAACACCCCGGCTGTCTGGGTCATTTTTTAGGGGTGCCCCGAATGCCTGGGTCCCCTTTGCAGGTGTCCTGGCCGCCTAGGTCTCTTTTTAGGGGTCTCCCAGCTGCTTGGGTCCCTTGTGGGGAGCACCCTGGATGCCTGGGTCCCTTTTTAGGGGTGCCCTGAATTCCTGGGTCCCCTTTGCGGGTCTCCTGGATGTCTGGGTCCCTTTTTAGGGGTCTCCCGGCCGCTTGGGTCCCTTGCGGGAAGCACCCCAGCCGCCTGGGTCCCTTCTGGGGAGCACCCCGGGTGCCTGGGTCCCCTTTGCGGGTCTCCTGGCCGCCCGGGTCTCTGGGTGACAGCCCCACCCCCCAGGGCCGTACACCTTCAGCATCGGGGACACCAGCGGTTTCGGGGACTACGTGAGGGGGGGGATCGTCACCCAAGTGAAGATGCCCAAGCATATCCGCTTCGTGAGTGGCACTGGGAGAGGATTGGGAGGGAGCGAGGGGTGCTGGGAGGGAACTGGCAGGCACTGGGATGGACTGGGGGCAGGTTGGGAGGGGACTGGGGGACACTGGGAGGGACTGGGGGTAGATTAGGAGGCACTGGGAAGTACTGGGGGTTGGTGGGAGGTCATCAGGGGGCACTGGGAGATACTGGGGAGAATAGGAGCGGTTTGGGAGGGAACTGGGGGGGACTGGGAGGTACTTGGGGGTTGTGGAAGGTCATCGAGGGGCACTGGAAGGGGTTTGGGAGGGGTTCGGGGGTACTGGGAAGGAACTGGGGTATACTGGGAGGGATTTGGGAGCACTGGGAGGTACTGGAGGGTGATGGGAGGTCATTAGAGGGCACTGAGAGGGGATTGGGTGACACTGGGAGATACCGGGGGACTGGGAGGGGTTTAGGAGGGAACTGGGAGGGACTGGGGTGTCACTGGAGTATACTGGCAGGCACTGGGTGCTCACCTGTCCCCTCTCCGTCCCCAGAAGCGGCTGCGGGAGGCGCTGGTGGAGCCGGAGATGATGATCACCGACTTTGGGAAGGCCGAGAGACCTCCCATCATGCACTGGGGCTGGCAGGCCCTGCACCGCTTCATACACCAACATGGCCGCCCGCCTCGGCCACGCCACCAGGTGGGAACATCGGGGACTTTAGGGACATCAGGGGGGCTTGGGGACATGGGGAACATTGAGGGTGTTGGGGACAATGGAGGCCACTAAGTCTTGCACCAACATGGCCGCCCACCATGGCCCCACCACCAGTTGGGGATACTGGGTACGTTAGGGGTGTTGAGGACATGGAGGCCACCAGGTCCTGCATCAACATGGTCGCCCACCATGGCCTCACCACCACCTGGGGACGTTGGGAGACGTTGGAGATGTTGAGGACATTGGGGACACCATGGGGGACATTGAGTCCATGGAGACCACCAACACGTCACCATCACGACTTGTGGCCCCGCCTTTCTCCACGGGTGCTCCCAACACGGTGTGTCCCCATCCAGGGTGACGCTGCGGAGGTGGTGGCCTTGACCCGGGAGGTGGCCCCGGGGGCAGAGCTTGACGAGGAACTGCTGCGGGAACTGGCCTTCCAAGCCACCGGTGATTTGGCGCCCGTCAACGCCTTCATCGGGGGACTGGCGGCCCAGGAGGTCATGAAGGTACCGCCCACTTGGGATCCCACCCTGGACACTTGGGTCCCCACCCAGGACACCTGGGTCCCCTCCCCGGATGTTTGGGTCCTCTAACGAGGACCATAACGCAGGCGGTGTCGGGGAAGTTCACGCCCATCACTCAATGGCTCTACTTTGACGCGTTGGAGTGTCTTCCTGAAGAGAATAAGGAGACGGTTCTTACAGAGGAGCAGTGTCGCCCGGTGAGCACCCATGGGTGGGGGGGGCCTGCTGGCGGTGGGCATTGGTCAGAGGAGGTACCCGTGGGTGGTGTCTCCTTGGGGTGAGCATTGGTTGTAGGACATTTGCTGGAGGACATCCATTGGTTGGGCACATTCTTGATGTCACCCATGGGTTGCCTATTTTCTCGACGTCAGCCATGGGTTGGCCACCTTCTCAGGGACACCCATGGGTGGGCATCTCCTTGGGGTGGGCTTTGGCCAAGAGGCATCCATGGGTGGGCTTCTCCTTGGGGTGGGCGTTGGTCGTTGGGGCAGGCATGGGTGGGGATTTGCTGGAAGACACCCATGGGTTGGTTGTCTTCTTGATGTCAGCCATGGGTTGACCACCTTCTTGGGGACACCCATGGGTGGGCATTTCCTTGTAGTTGGTAGGAGCTAGGGGGCACCCATGGGTGGCCTCTCCTTGGGGTTAGCATCTGCTTGAGAACACCCATAGCTTGGCTACCTTATTGGGGGATGCCCATGGGTGGGCACCTTCTTGAGGACACCTGTGGGTTTGTCATCTCCTTGTGGGCACCCATGGGTGGTCATGCCCCTTGGGGACATCCTCTTAGGGTACACCCATGGATGGGCATTGGTCATAGGGCACCCATGGGTTGGCCATGTTCTTGGCGACACCCACGTGTGGGTGCTTTCTTGGGGTGGGCATCACCCATGGGTGGCCTCTTGTTAGGGTGGACGTTGGCCATGGGACACCCATGGCTGGCCCCTCCTTGGGTTTGGCATCTGCTTGAGGACACCCATGGGTGGGCATCTCAGTGGGGTTGGCATTGACTACTGAGCACCCATGGGCAGGCATTTCCTTGAGGAACCCATGTTGGCCACCTTCTTGGGGCCACCCATGGGTGGGTGTCACCCACGGGACACCAGTGGGTGGCTTTGTGGTCCCCGGTGGTGTCCCCGTGATGGGGTGACATATCTGGATGACCCATCGGGTTGTCCCCAGCGCAACAGCCGCTACGACGGGCAGATTGCGGTGTTCGGAGCGGAGCTGCAGGCCAAGCTGGGTGCCCAGAAGTACTTTGTGGTCAGTGTCCCTGACTGTCCCCAGATGTCCTCAACTTTCCCCTTGTGTCCTCCATGTGTCCCCAAGTGTCCCCTCATGGCTGTTGAGTGTCCTCTTCTCCCATCTGCATGTTCCCAAGCCTCTATGGCCACCTCGGGCTGCGTCCTCAAGTGTCCCCTCCCTGTCCCCAAGTGTCTATCAAGTGTCCCCAAGTATCTTCATGAGTCTCCTCGTGTGTCCCTGTGGGTTCTCCACATGTCCCTTCCCTGTCTCCAGGTGTTCTTAAGTCTTCTCACAGGTCTCCTAAATGTCCCTGCATGTCCCCAAGAGTCCTCCACGTGTCCCCAGGTGTCCCCAAATGTCCCCTCATGTTGTTATGGAACTGCCAAGTGTCCTCCTCTCCCATCCACGTGCCCCCAGGCCTCCTTAGCCACCTTGGGCTGCATCCCGGAGTGTCCCTTCCCTGTCCCCAAGTCCATCAAGTGTCCCCAAGTGTCCTCGTGTCTCCTGAGTGTCCCTACGGGTCCTCCAAGTGTCCCCATCTGTCCCTAATTGTCCCCACACATCCGTCAAGTGTCCCCATGGGTCTCCTGAGTGTCCCTTCATGTCCCCATGTACTGCCACATGTCCTTCAAGTGTCTCCAAGTGTTCTCACAGGTCTCCTGAGTGTCCCCACATGTCCCCATGGGTCCTCAGAGTGTCCCCATCTCACTCCAAGTGTCCTCACGCATCCCTGAGCGTCCCCAACTGTCCCCTCGTCCCCACCCCTTTCCCATCCACTTGTTCTCAACCCCTGCGGGGCCACCTCGGGCTGCATCCCCGAGTGTCCCCAGGTGTCCCCACATGTCCCCACGTGTCCCTGGGTGCAGGTGGGGGCCGGGGCCATCGGCTGCGAGCTGCTGAAGAACTTTGCAATGGTGGGACTGGGCTGTGGCCCTGAGGGTTGCATCACTGTCACTGACATGGACACCATCGAAAAGTCAAACCTCAACCGCCAGTTCCTCTTCCGGCCCTGGGATGTCACGGTGAGGGGTGGGATCAAAGGGCAAGGAACCTATGGGGGATGAGTGGGTGGAGCCTTGAGGGGCAGGGTTTCAGAGGGCGGGGTCTGCCGGGTAGGAACCACCATGGAGGTGGCCAATGTTGAGTTGACCGCTGTCAACTCAACAGTCATGTTGAGTTGTGAGTGGGAGGGACCTAAATGGGTGGGGCTGAAGGGGGAGGAGCTTGTGGAGGTGTGGAATGAGTGAGTGGAGCCTCAAGGGGTGGAGGCTCAGGGGGTAGAGTCTACGGGTTGGAAAATAGGTCTAGGATTAGTCAATGTTGAGTTGGCCAAGACCAATCGTCAAGTCATCTGAAGGTAGCACAGTAAGTGGGAGGGGCTGAAATGGGTGGAGCTTAAGGAGGAGAAGTCTAGGCAGAGCCTTGAGGGGGGGTCTTAGGGCGTGGAGTCGGGGGGGGGGGAGCCACCATCAAGGTGCTGCCGTTGAGTTGACCAACAACAATCAAGTTGCCTTGACATTTCATTGGATTGGGAGAGGCACAAAGGGGTGGGGCTTAAGGGGACGAGTCTATGAAGTAGAGGGTGAGTGGGTGGAGTCAAGGGGCAGAGTCTATGGGGGAACCACCATCAAGATGCTATCATTGAGTTGGCCAATGTCAACGGTCAAGTCACCTTGACATTTTGTTGGATTGGGAGAGGCACAAAGGTGTGGGGCTTGAAGGGGTGGGGCCTTAAGGGGCGTGGCTTCTCCCCACAGAAACTGAAGTCGGAACGGGCGGCAGCAGCGGTGCGGGAGATGAACCCGGCGCTGCGGGTGAGCAGCCGCCCCGACCGCGTCGGCCCCGACACCGAGCGTGTCTACGATGACGACTTCTTCGAGGCCCTGGATGGCGTCGCCAATGCCCTGGACAATGTTGATGCCCGTGAGCACCCGTGGGGTCCTCGGGGTGCTATGGGGGGTCCTCGGGGTGCTAGGGAAGCCCTCAAGGTGCTGGAGGGGGTTCTTGTGATGTTATAGGGCATCATTTGGGTTCTGCGGGGGGGTTGGGGGTCTATAGAGGTTCTTCAGGGTGATGTGGGATCTTCTTGGGGTGCTACAGGGATTTTTTGGGTGCTATAGAGAGGTCCTTGGGTGCTGTAGGTCATCATTTGGGTGCTCTGGGGGGATTGGGGTGCTACAGAGGGTCTTCAGTGTTGTGTGGGATGATTTTGGGGGTGCTGTAAGTGGGGGTTTGGGTGCTCTGAGGGTTTTTTGGGTGTTATAGGTGGTCTTCACGGTACTGTGGGGGGTCCTTGAGGTATTATAGGGCATTGTTTGGGTGCTCTGGGAGTTTTGGGGGTGCTGTAGGGGATCTTCAGGATGCTATACAGGGTCCTTGGGGTGCTATAGAGCATCATTTGGGTGCTTCAGGGGGCTTTGGGGGCTATAAGGCGTCTTCAGGGTGGTGTGGGATGTTCTTAGGGTGCTGTAGGAGGTCTTTTGGGGTGCTATAGGGTTTTTTTGGGTGCTCGGGATTTTAGGGTGTTATAGGGGGTCTTTGGGGTGCTGGGGGTGGTCCTTGGGGTGTTATACAGCTTCATTTAGGTTTTCTGGGGGGGCGTGGGGGTTGGGGGCTATAGAGGATCTTCAGGATGATCTTGGGGTGCTGATCTTGGGGTGCTGTACAGAGTTTTCTGGGTATTAGGTACTATAGGAGCTCTTCAGGTACTATAGAGATTTCAGGCAGGCTATAGGTATTTTCAGGGGTGCCTCTAAGGATGCTGTAGGGACCCCCAGGAGTGCAATAGGCCTGCCTAGAGATGCTATAGGGATGCTGTAGAAATCTTAGGAGTCCTATAGGGACTCCAGCAATGTTGTAAGGATCTTCTAAAGGAGCTATAAGGATGTCATAAGTACCCCCAAAAATGCTATAGGGACTCCTAGGGTTGCTATAAGGGCCTCAGGCAGGCTACAGGTACCTTCAGGGTGCTACCAGAGCATTGCAGGTATGCCCAGAAACACTTAAGTACCTGCTAGAACACTATACAGACTGTCAGGTGTGCTACAGGAACCTCAGGAATACTATAGACATCCCAAGAATACTATAAGGACCCCTGGGAGTGCCATAGGCACCTCAGAGTGCCCCAAAACCCCCCTCCGGGACCACCCCCTGGGGCCTGGGCAACCTATAGACACTGGGGCACCTTCTAGACACTGGGCTTATTCCACTATAGGGCTCTATATGGACCGGCGCTGCGTCTATTACCGAAAGCCGCTGCTGGAGTCGGGGACACTGGGGACGAAGGGGAACGTGCAGGTGGTGATCCCTTTCCTGAGCGAATCCTACAGCTCCAGCCAGGACCCCCCCGAGAAGGCCATCCCCATCTGCACTCTCAAGAACTTCCCTAACGCCATCGAGCACACCCTCCAGGTACCCCTATAGGGGCTTCGCACGCCTGGCTCCCTTCTATAGGGGACCCCGGATGCTTGGGTTCCTTCTGTAGGGTGTTCTGGGCACTTAGGTTCTTTGGATGGGGTGATTTAGATTCCTGGGTCCTTTCTATAGTGTGTCTTGGACACCTGGGTTCTTTCTATAGGGGATTCAGGGCACCTGGGTCCCTTCTATAGGAGGCCTGGATGCCAGCGTCCCTGCTGTAGAGTGCTCTGGACATCCGGGTCCTCACCGGGGGAGGTCCTGCATGTTTGGGTCCCTTCTATAAGGTGTCCTGGACACCTATGTGTTTTCATATGGGGTGCCCTGGATGCCTGGGTCCCCCCAGCTGACAGCCCCTTCTCCGCAGTGGGCGCGTGACGAGTTCGAGGGTCTCTTCAAGCAGCCGGCGGAGAATGTCAACCAGTACCTGACGTGGGTGTCAGGGGAGGGGCCGAGGGGGGAGGAAGGAGGGGTGGGGGGCACCCAACAACCCCCCTGCATCCCCCCAGCATGGCACCCAGCCTGCGTGGCACCCGTATAACCCCCCCAGCATGGCACCCACCCTGCGTGGCACCCGTATAACCCCCCCAGCATGGCACCCACCCTGCGTGGCACCCATATAACCCCTCCCGCTTTACATCCCGTGCCTCACCCCCCCCCACTAACTTCCTCCCCCACCACTTCCCTGCATTGCTCACCCCCCCCTCATCCTCACCCTTCCCCTACCTCCCCAGGGACCCTAAATTCGTGGAGCGCACCCTGCGCCTGGCGGGCACCCAACCGCTGGAGGTACTGGAAGCGGTGCAGCGCAGTTTGGTGAGCGAGCGGCCTCGGGCTTGGCCTGACTGCGTGGCTTGGGCCTGTCGCCATTGGCACCGTCAGTACAGCAACAACATCCGTCAGCTCCTCCACAACTTCCCTCCAGGCCAGGTGGGTGACACTGGGGGCGCCAGGGTGGATCGGGTCCCTTGGGGTGCATTGAGACCCGCGGGGGCTGGATTGGGCCCCTGGGGGAGGGGTGTGTGTGGATTGGGCCCCTCGGGGTGCTTTAGGGTCCCTTGGGGTGGATCAGGCCCTTTGCAAAGGGGTCAGGGTGCATCAGGACCCATGGGGTGGATCGGGCCCCTGGGGGGGGGGGCATTGGGTCCCTGGGGGTGCTTTAGGGCCCCTTGGGGTGGATCGGGCCCGTAGGGGTGCATTGGGACCCCTGGGGAGGGGGGAGGTGGATCGGGCCCCGGGGGGGGGGATAACTCCCCTGTTAACCCTCATTACCCTAATTGACCCTTTTCTACCCCTTTAATTACCCCCCTCGTTGCCCCATTAACATATAATTGTATGTTAAATACTTTCATTAACACCTAATTGCCCCATTAACTATTAATTGCTCGTTAGTTACCCATTAATTTCTAACTGCCCCATTAATTGCTCTCATTAACCCTTAATTACCCATTAATCACACCACTAACCCCTAATTGCGCCATTATTTTCATTTACCTTTAATTATTCTCTTCAATCCTTAATTGTTTATTAATTACCACATCAACCCTTAAGGGCTCTGTAATTGCCTTCATTAACCTTTAGTTGCTCCTTAATTTCTCCATTAACCCTTAATTGCTTAGATTATGCCTTACTTGCCTCTTAATTATTGCTATTAACCCATAATTACTCCTTTTATTGTTCTCATCAACCCTTAATTGCCCCTTAATTGCTTTCATTAGCCCCTAATTGCCTTGATGACCCCTTCCTGTCCCCTTAATTACCCCCATTAACCCTTTCCCCACCCCTAATTACCCTCATTAACTCCTAATGACCTCATTAACACCTTCCCGCCCCCAATGACCTCATTAATGCCTCTCTCCTCCGCTGCAGAAGACGAACTCCGGGACCCTCTTCTGGTCGGGGCCCAAGCGCTGCCCCCACCCCCTCGTCTTCGACCCTGACAATGTGAGTGGGGCGACGGGCGGGGCCTCCGGGGGGGTGCTGTCACCCGTGGGTCACCCTTGGGTGCCATTGTCGTTGGGTGCCAACCATCACCCTTGGGTGCCATCGGTCATTGTTGGGTGCCACCATCACCGTTGCTTGGTGACCATCACACTTGGGTGCCACCATCACCGTTGCTTGGTGGCTATCGCCCTTGGGTGCCATTCCATCACCCTTGGGTGCCATTCCATCACCCTCACCTGTGGGTGCCGTCCCACCACCCTTAGGTGGCACCTATCACCATTGGGTGATGGATGTTACCCTTTGGTACCATCAGTCATCATTGCGTGCCATCCCATCACTTTTGGGTACTGCCACCACCCTTGGGTGCCATCCTACCACCCTTGGGTGCCATCCTACCACCCTTGGGTGCCATCACATCACCCTTGGGTGCTGTCCTTCACCCTTGGATGTCATCCCATCACCTTTGGGTGCCATCCAATGAGCTTTGGGTGGTGTTCTTCACCCTTGAACATCCTTCTATCCTTCTTGGGTGCCATCCATCACCCTTTGACATCATCCCATAATCCTTGGGTGCCATCCATCACCCTTGGGTGCCATCCAATGACTCTTGAGTGGTGTCCTTCACACTTGAGCATCCTTCTATCCCCCTTGGGTGCTGTTTGTCACCCTTGGGTGGTGTCCCATCCCCCTTGAGTGCCATCCTGTCACCCTTGGGTGCTTTCATCACCCTTGGGTGCCATCCATCACCCTTGGGTGGCACCCATCACCTTTAAACATCCTTCTATCCTCCTTTCCTGACGTCCCTCCCCCTTTGGGTGTCATCGTTCTCCCCCCTGACACCCATGGGTGCCCCTCTCCAGCCCCTCCACCTTGACTACGTGATGGCGGCGGCCAACCTCTTCGCCCAGAGCTACGGCATCGGGGGCTCGCGGGACCGGGGGGCAGTGGCCGAGCTCCTGCGTCACGTCCGCGTCCCCCCCTTCGCCCCCAAGGCCGGCGTCCGCATCCATGTCTCCGACCAGGAGCTACAGAGCGCCACTGCCGCCCTCGGTATGGGTGCTGGGGGCAGGGGGGGAGCACCCATGGGTGCTGGGGGGGCATCTATGGGGGGTGGTGGGGGTGGTTAGGTAGAGGGTTGGGGCAATTCTGGGGGTTGGAGGTACTTGGATGGTGTGGAGAGACGGGTTAGGTGTGGGGTCGGGGCAGCCATGGGTGCTGGGGGGATGGAGGGATGGGGTACAGGCACCCATGGGTGCTGGGGGGCATCTGTGGGGTGCGGTGGGGTTGGTTGGGTAGAGGGTTGAGGCACCTGTGAGCGCTGGTGGCACTTAGAGGGTATGGAAGAACATGTTGGGTATAGCGTAAGGGCACTCATGGGTGCTGGGGGGATGGAGGTACAGACACCCATGGGTGCTGGGGGTCCCACCGGGGTCCTGTGGATGCCGGGGGTCCCATGGGTGCCCCCCCCACCCACAGACGATGGGCGCCTGGAGGAGCTGAAGGCGTCGCTGCCCAGCCCCGAGGAGCTGCCCGGCTTCCGCATGTTCCCCATCGACTTCGAGAAGGTGGGTGCTGCCCCCCCCCGCCAAGCACCTATGGGTGCCCCCCACCCATGGGTGCTCACCCCCACCCACGGGTGCCCCCCCAGGACGATGACACCAACTTCCACATGGATTTCATCGTCGCCGCTTCCAACCTGCGAGCGGAGAACTACGACATCCCCCCGGCCGACCGCCACAAGGTGGGTGCTGGGGGACACCCATGGGTGTTGGGGAGGTCGGGGTGGGTGTCATTGGGTGTTATGGGGGTCCTATGGGTGCTGGGGGGGTGTTGTGGGGGTCCTATGTGTGCTGGGGGCATCTTATGAGGTGTTACTGCGGTTCTTATGGGGGTGTTATGGGTGCTGCTGGGAGGTTATGGGTGCTGGGGGGGTCCCATGGGTGCTCTGGGGCATTATTGGGGTTCTTATGGGGTGTTATGGGTGCTGCGGGGGGGCTGTGGGTGCTGGGGGTGGTCCCACGGGTGCTGGGGGGGGTTTACTGGGGTTCTTATGGGGTGTTACAGGTGCTGGGGGAGGGGTCCTGTGGGTGCTATGGGGGGTCCCATGGGTGCTATAGGGTCTGTAGAGTGCATATAAAGCGTGTGCTGTGCCGAGCACAGAAGCTCTATGGGCGCATGTAGGGCCTGTATAGGGGATGTATAAATGCTGTGGGATCTACAAAACATATAAGGCCCATAGGTGTTCAGGGTCTCTATAGCGTCTGCCAGGAGCATGGAGCATGTACATACAACGGTTATAGATTATCTATAGAATCTAAGAGTACGTATAGGGTCTGTAAATGGTCTATAGAGTACCTATGGGGTCTATAGATTACATAAAGGGCGTGTGGAGGGTCTGCAGAGTACGTACGGGCTATATAGCATAGCTGTAGAATATATATATAAATAAACTAGGAATGAATCATATGGAATAGTTATATAGCAGGGATACATATAGATTTATACATGTAGGTATATGTGGGATTCTATAGTCTGAAACATACATAAGCTCTGCAGATGTATGTGCTCTGTATAGAGTCGATACCGTACACGCAGAGTGTGTAGGATGTGTAGAGGTGGTGTGGGTTGGGTATGGGGGCTGTAGGGCACATATGGGGGGTTGTGGAGCACATAATGGGGGGCTGTAGGACACATGGGGCTGTAAGACACATATGGGGGGTTGTGGGGCACATATGGGGCTGTTGGTTATATAGGTGCCTATAGACCCTATATATAGAACCCATAGAGAGTTCAAGCATTGCACCCCCAGGATCTATAACTGCTCCATGGGGAGATCCAGGGCCGGGGGGGCATCAGCCGGGCCTGAGGGGGTGGGGGGGGGGTGGCCAGCGGTGCCCCCCCTGCCCCCGCGGTCCCTATAGGTACTTCCATATGGGGCAGAGCAAACTGATCGCGGGGAAGATCATCCCGGCCATCGCCACCACGACGGGGGCGGTGGTGGGCCTGGCCTGCCTCGAGCTCTACAAGCTGGTGCAAGGTCACCGCCGGTTGGCTTCCTACAAGAACGCCTTCCTCAACCTGGCCCTGCCCTTCGTCGGCTTCTCTGAACCCCTCGCCTGCCCCCGGAATAAGGTAGGGGGCTGCCCCATAGCGCCGGCGCGGACCCTATAGATGTCCCGGGGGAACCACGTAGACCTGGCGGCAACCAGGTGCTGCCCAAAGGGGGTTGGGGTCGAGTTGGAGTTGAGTTCTAGAGGTGGTCTGGGGTCTTGGGGTGCTGCTTCGTAGCTCTTTGACCCATAGAACCCATAGCATGGTGGTAGACCCTATAGATGTCTTGCGGGAAGCCCACAGACCTGGTGGCAACCGGGTGCTGCCCAAAGGCAGTTGCGGTTGAGTTCTAGAAGTGGTTTGGGGTCTTGGTGGGGTTGGGGTGCTGCCCCACGGCTCCCTGACCCATAGAACCCAACCCTGTAGCGTGGTGGTAGATTGTGTAGGTGCCCCATGAGTCAAGGTGTCAGCTGGGTGCTGCCCTAAGTGGGATTTGTTGGGTTGGGGTTGGGATCTTGGGTAGGGATTGGGTTGGGGTTGACTTCTGGAGGTGGTTTGGGGTCTCGGTGGGATTGGGGTGCTGCCCCACGGCTCCCTGACCCATAGAACCCAGCCCCATAGCATGATGGTGGACCCTATAGGTGCCCCAAGTCACCCTATGGTGCTAGTGACCCCCTCTGGAGCCCCAATTGCCCCCCCGTGGGTCCCAAGTCCCCCACCATGGTTCTGTCCCCATGCGTCCCACCCCCCCTGCCGTGGGTCTGAGCACCCCCCGCCGTGGGTCTGCCCCCCTCCCAGTACTACGAGGTGGAGTGGACGCTGTGGGACCGGTTCGAGGTGCAGGGGCTGCAACCCGACGGGCAGGAGATGACCCTGCGCCAGTTCCTCGCCTACTTCAAGGTACTGGGAGTACTGAGAGAGACCGGGAGGGGGCAGAATGGGGAGGCTGGGGGGGGCACTTGGGGGGTCTGAGGGGCACTTGAGCCCCACCCAATGTCCCCATGTGCTCCCTATGTCCCCCAAAAGGGACCCCAACTCAAGAGGGGACACCCAAGAGGGAAGGTGGGGAGATGAGGCCACCACACTGGCTGGCGCCCCCCAAGACCATGGGGTGCTGTGGGTTGCTGTGGGGCATCCACAGGTCCCCTGTGCCCCACCCGACGTCCCCATGTGTGTCCCCCACCTTGTCCCCTCAGAAGGAACACCGGCTGGAGATCACGATGCTGTCGCAGGGCGTCTCCATGCTCTACTCCTTCTTCATGCCAGCCGCCAAGCTGCGCGAGCGTCACGACCAACCGTAGGGCCCTGAGGGTGGGGGGGTGGTACCTGTGGGTGGGGGGGGTGTTACCTGGGGGTGAGAGTTGTGTCCCGTGGGTGGGGGACGGGGTCCCGTGGGTGAAGGACACATCCCGTGGGTGGGGATGGGTCTTGGCCATGACCCCATCCCTGTAGGGTGACAGTCTCCGTGGTTGAGGCCACCGTACCTTGATGTCACCCCCCCACCCCTACCCGAAGGGTGACAATCTCCCATCGCGGAAGCCGTCAGAGGGGGTGGGGGGAGGGGCTGACGTCCCCCCGGGTGCCACCCACCGGTGACGCTGCGTCCCCCCTCCTCAGGATGACGGAGATCGTGGCGCGGGTCTCCAAGAAGAAGGTCGGCCGCCACGTCAAGGCCCTCGTCTTCGAGCTCTGCTGCAACGATGACACCGACGCCGACATCGAGGTGCCCTACGTGCGCTACACCATCCGCTAGCCCCGCCCACGGGGGGGCGGAGTCATGCCCGGCCACACCCTGTCCTACCCGGCCACACCCTTTGCCCATCTGGCCACACCCCTCCCCTTCTGTCCAGCCCTGTCCTGTTCCCCCCATTTTCCTCTAGTTGTTGTTGTGTCTTGGCCCTGCCCCCGAGTTGGGGGTGGGGGGGCTGGGGGGCGGGGCATGGGGGGGCTCCGCCCAATAAATATAGACGTTGGCAAAAGATGGCCACTGCCCTGTGTGTCGCTGGGGGGGGGGGCAGTGGGTGGGGCCAAGATGGCTGCTGGGTGCTGTCATGTGGCACCAAGATGGCTGCCGGGTGGCATCAATGGGTGTGGCAAAAGAGGGCTGCCAGGTGACATCAGAGTGGCACCAAGATGGTGGCCAGGTGGCATCAAAGTGGCACCAAGATGGCTGCCATGTGATGCCATGGGGCTGTGGCACCAAGATGGCTGCCACGTGACACTGTGGGGGTGTGGCACCAAGATGGCTGCCTGGCGACAACATAGTGGCACCAAGATGGCCACCAGGTGACACAATAGTGGAGCAAGATGGTGGCCGGGTGACATCAAAGTGGCACCAAGATGGCGGCCAGGTGACAGTGAGGGGCTGTGGCACCAAGATGGCTGCCGGGTGAGGGGGTGACGCGGTTGGGGACAGCGGGTGACACGGAGCCAACAGCCACTAGGGCACCTTTATTGGGGGGTCGGGCGCGGGCGGCGGCACCGGGGCTCCGTGTCACCTGCCAGACGTGTCCTGCGTCACGCGGTCCCTGCGTCCCCGCTCATCGCCGCGTCCCCTGCCGTCTCGGTGTCACGCGTGGTCTCGGTGTCCCCGAGGGTCTCGGTGTCCCCGAGGGTCTCGGTGTCACCTGATGTTCCCGTGGTCTTGATGTCCCCGAGGCTCTCGGTGTCCCCCGAGGTCCCCGTGTCCCCGAGGGTCTCGATGTCCCCGAGGGTCCCGTCGAGGTGACGCTTGCGGCGCAGGAGGGCGCGGTAGCGCGTGATGGCGTCCGCCACGGCGCCCTGCAGCCCTGCCAGCTCCACCGCCACTGTCACCCCTGGGGGACGCGACATGCGGGGTGGGGGTCAGAGGTCACGGAGAGGGTCAGGGGTCACCAGGGACATTTGAGGTGACAAAGGGACGGGGGGGACACAAGGTCATGACTTTCGGGGGGGTGTCCGAGTTTTGGGACATACACACACACACACTTCAGGGCACCGACCCCCCCCAGGATTTTGGGGACCCCTCCCGGCTTTGGGGATCCCCCCCCAGTTCTTGGGGACCCCCCTCCCAGGTTTTGGGGACCTCCACTCACCCTGGATGAAGCTGCCCTGGGCCTGCCGCAGGCTGGGGGGCACCAGCACCCCAAACCAGGCCAGGGGATCGGGGGGGGCACGGGGGGGGGCACCCCCTTTTTCTGGGGGACCCCGGCGCTGCCGCAGCCCTGCGGGGGGGGGGGGGCAAAGGTCAGTGACACCCCCAAAATAATTGGGGACCCAGCACCCCAACTCCCCCCCCAGAACCCCCTCCAACACCCCAAATCCCCCCGCAGCACCCACGGGACCCTCCTAGAGCCCCCCCAGCACCCCAATCCTCCCCCAGCACTCACAGGACCCCCTCAGCACCCCAAATACCCTCCAGCACCCTAATCCTCCCCCAGCACCCATGGGACCCCCCTAGCACCCCAAATCCCCCCCAGCACCCACAGGACGCCCCCAGAACCCCTCCAGGACCCCCCCCAGCACCCCAAATCCCCTCCAGCTCCTCTCCAGCACCCACACAACCCCATCCTGACCCCCCCAACACCCCAATCCTCCACCAGCACCCACAGGACACCCCCCCAGCACCCATGGGACCCCCCCCCCACCCCTTTACCATCGCCCCCCCACTGCTGGGGGTCGGGGTCCTCAGGGTCCCCCCCTGTGCCTGGCACCTCCTCAAAGTGGGGGGGTCCTCCCGGGTCCTGCCTGGTGGGGGGGGGGGTGACATGGGTGTCACCGACGCCCCCGGTGTCACCCCCCCCATCAGTGTCACCCCTGTGTCACAACCCCCCCAAACTGGGGAGCCCCATGTCACACCTCCCCCAAAACAAGGGACACCGCTGTCACCCCCCCCTCCTTGGGGACACCCGTGTCACCCCCTCACCCCATGTCCCCCCCCCCAAGTGTCCCCATGTCCCCTCTGTGCCCCCCCGCGGTGTCCCCTACCTGGGGAGGACGCGGACACGGGGGACCATGGTGGCCCCGTACTGCAGGGACGAGACGCGGTGGCACCCCAGGGAGTAACGGGCCTGGGACAGGGACAGCCACCCCTGGGGACAGCGAGGGGGAGGGACACGGGGTCAGGGGGGGAACATGGGGACAGGGACAGCCACCCCTGGGGACATGGGGGGGGACACCCGTGCCGCCATGGTTGTGTCCCCATGGCAGGTGACATCCTCATGCTGTGTCTCCTTGGCAGGTGGCATGTCCCCAAGTGTGACCCTGTGGCAGGTGACATGTCCCTAAGGGGGGTGGCATGTCCCCATGCATGTCCCCATGGTGGGTGACATGTCCCCAAGTGTGTCCCCAAGTGGGGTGACACGTCCCCAAGGGGGTGGCCTGTCCCCACACGTGTCCTCATGGTGGGTGACATGTCCCCAAGTGTGTCCCCAAGGGGGGTGACCTGTCCCCACACATGTCCCCGTGGTGGGTGACATGTCCCCAAATGTGTCCCCAAAGGGGGTGACATGTCCCCAAGGGGGGTGGCCTGTCCCCACACGTGTCCCCATGGTGGGTGATGTGTCCCCATGGTGGGTGACATGTCCCCAAGTGTGTCCCCAAGGGGGGTGACACGTCCCCACACGTGTCCCCAAGGGGGGATGTCCCGTCCCCACCTGGCGCAGGAGCTGGGTGAGGAGCTGACGTTTCTGCTGCAGCGTCTCCAGCGCCTCCAGCAGCTCCAGCACCGCCGCATCCAGCGCCGGCGACCCTACGGAAACAGCCACGGGAGACCCTACGTAAACAAGCATCCGTAGGGGATCCTATGTAAACAAGCACCCATGGGAGACCCTACATAAACACCCATAGGGCACCCTACAGAAACATCCATGGGGGATCCAATGTAAACAAAAACCCACAGGGGACTCTACAAAAATACACAGCGTGGGGGACCCTACAGAAACATCCATGGGAAACTCTACATAAACAAACACCTGTGGGAGACCCCATGTAAACTCCCAGAAAAGACCCTACATAAACACCCGTGGGGAACGCTACATAAAAACCGCCAGGAGACCGTATGTAAGCAAATACCTGCGGGAGACTCTATGGAAACACACGCCGTGGGGTACCCTATGTAAACAACCCCCCACACCAGGACAGACCCTACATAAACAAACACTCTTCCACGGCACACCCTATGAAAACACCCCACCCCCCCCCCAAATAAACACCCCCCACCATAGGAGACCCTACATAAACACCCCCCACCATGGGAAACCCTACATAAACCTCCCCCAATATAAACACCCCCCACCATAGGAGACCCTACATAAACACACACATCCCACATAAACACCCCCCACCATGGGAAACCCTACATAAACCTCCCCCAAATAAACACCCCCCACCATGGGAAACCCTACATAAACACACACATCCCACATAAACACCCCCCACCATGGGAGACCCTACATAAACACACATGCCACATAAACACCCCCCACCATGGGAGACCCTACATAAACACCCCCCACCCCAGCAGACCCTACATAAACACACATACCCCGCATAAAAACCCCCCACCATGGGAAACCCTACATAAACCCCCCCCAATATAAACACCCCCCCCACCATGGGAGACCCTACACAAACACCCCCCCAAGCCCCTCCCTGTCACAGGAGACCCTACCAAAACACCCCCCACCACTGAGTGTGTGTCCCCCACCTCCCCTGGACATCCTACACCACCAAACCGTCCATAGCTGACACCCCCCACTCCCCCTCAAGGCGACCCTACCAAAATAACCCCCCACCCCGGCCCCTCACCGACCCTCCATTGCCACCGCCGCCGCCGCCAAACCCCGGCCCACGCCGCGGCTTCACGCCGGGTCGCCGCCTCCTCCAATAGCAGCGGCCTCCCACCTCTTCTCCACCAATCACAGCGCGCGGCGGGGCGGGAGGCGGTGCCTAGCTGAGGGCAGGCGGCGCGGCGGGCTGAAGCCGGCTCGGCCGCCATCTTGGTTGAGGGCGTAGCGTTGCCTTCCCCCGGCCGCCATGTTGGGGGGCTCGCCCTGCCCCTTTCCAGCAACACCGGGTCTCCCATTGGTCCCTCGCTGCCCAGCCAATCGGCGGTGGTGGTGTTGGGAGGTGCCGGCGTGTGGTGAGCGGCGGGGAAAGCGAGAAGCTGCGACCATGGTAAGGGGATGGGGCGGGTGTTATTGTAGGGTCGCGGGGGTCTTCTCCCTCCCCAGGGTCCCCGTGTCATCCCGTGCCCTTCCCGGGGTTCCCCAGTGTCCCCCCCCCAGGTCACCGCGCACACCCTGGTGTCCACACGGCCCCCCCAGTGTCCTCCATCCCCCTCTGCCCCCCCCCCATGTCCCTCCCCAGGGTCCCCACACCCCCCTGGTGTCCCCATGTCCCCCCACAGGGCCCCTCATCCCTCTCTCCCCCCCATGTCCCTCCCCAGTAACCCCTGCCACCCCCCATCTCCATGACCCCCCCCAGTGTCCTCATGTCCCCTCACAGTGCCCCCTTCACCCCCATGACCTTCCCTAGGAACTCATGACCCCCCTCCCAGTGCCCCCCATCCCCCTTTCACATCCCCCCGTGTCCCCAGTCCCCCCCAGTATCCCCATCCTGCTCCCAATCCCATGCCCCCCCCTGCGCAGGGTGCCCCCATCCCCCTACCCACATTCCCCCCACTTCTTACATCATCACATCCCCCTCTGATGTCATCGTGTCACCCCTTTTTCGCCCCCAGCTCCGCCGGCAAGCCCGGGAACGCCGTGAATACCTGCAGCGCCGGGCGCAGGAGGATCGGCTTCGGAGACAGCAGGATAAGAAAGAGAAGCTGCGGCAGGCGCTGGATGGTGGGTTGGGGGGGCCCTGGGGGGGGTTTAAAGGGGCTTTTGGGGGTTTGAAGGGGGGCTTGAGGGGGCCGAAGGGGAGTTTGGGGGGGTAAAAGGGGGGCTGAGAAGGCTAAAAGAGGGTTTGGGGGGGTTAAAGGGGGGTTGAGGGAGTAAAGGGGAGTTCAAGGGAGGGGTTGGGGGGGCAAAGAGGGCTTTGGGGGGGTTAAGGGAGGTTTGGGGGTAAAAGGGGGTTTGGGGGGACAAGAAGGGGGTTGAAAGGGGGCTTGAGAGCGTAAAGAGGAGTTTGGGGGGTAAAAGAGTTTGAGGGGCATAAAGGGGGGTTAAGGGGAGCTTGAGAGGAGGAAGGGGGTTTGGGGGGGTGGGGGGTTAAAGACGGGTTTGAGGGGAGGAAAGGGGAGTTTGGGGGGGCTAAGGGGGGTCTGAGGGGAGCAAAGAGAGATTTGAGGGGGCTAAAGAGGAGGCTTGGGGAGTGAAGAAGGGGTTTGGGGCAGTTAAAGGGGGCTTGGGAGGGATAAAGAGGGGTTTGGGGGGGTTAAAAGGGAGTTTAAGGGGGGGCTTGGGGGGTTAAGAGGGGTTTGGGGGGTGATGTGGGGCTGAGGGGACGTTGGGGGTCCTGTCTGACCCCCCCGCCTAATTTGTGTGCGTGTCCTTGCAGAGAACCGGCTGCTGCCCACAGAGCTGCGGCGCGAGGCCTTGGCCCTGCAGAAGGAGCTGGAGTTCGACACGCCGGGGGTGGGCGGTGAGTGGAGACCCCCCTCCCAAATTCTTGCGGGGGGCACCCCAAAATAGCGAGAGGCTTTTCCTCCTCCTGAAATTTGGGATCAAATTTGCCCCGTTTCCCCCCAAAATGAGGGTGGGGTTGCTTTAATCTCCCCTAAAACGGTGGTTAAATTTGCCCCGTTTTTGTCTAAAATGGGGGGGGGGGGGGTCACTAGCCTCCCCAAAAATGGGGATTAAATTTCTCCTATTCTCTGCAAAACGGTGCCCAAATTTACCCTGCTACCCCTCTGCCACGAGTCTTGAAAACCCCCCAAATCCCCGCAACACTGGGTCATCAAATTGACCCGAACTCCCCCCAAACCAGGGTTCAACATCACCCTCTTCCCCCCTTGCTGGGAGGGGGCGTGGCCTGACTAAGCCCCGCCCCCAGACACCTCTGGTAGCCAAGACGACGAGTACCGGTGGGCGGGGCTAGAGCCCCCCAAGGTGATGGTGACGACCTCCCGTGACCCCAGCTCCCGCCTCCGTGTCTTTGCCAAGGTGGGTGGGGCTTCTTTCCCCGGCAGGGGCATGGCCTGTGGGTGGGCGGGCCTTGAGTGCTGTGTGGCCATGGGGAGAGCCCTGAGCTGTTGGGGGGGTGTGGCCTTAGGCCGGTGGGGCAGGGCTCATGGGAGGGGGGGTGTGGCTTTGTGGGGTAGTGGGAGGAGCTTTTTCACAACCGCCCCCCCTGGGAGCTGAGCTTATGTTGGGAAAGGGGTGGGGGTGGAGCTTGGGGTGGGTGGGGGCTGCTGGGGGTGTGGTCTGAAGGTGGGCGTGACCTTCCAAGGCTCCACCTCCATTGGTCTCCCATCCTGGTGCTGTGTATGACTACAGGGTGTGATGGAGGGAGGTGGGGCCTGTGGGGTGGGTGGGGCTTAGTGGGGATGTGGGCGTGTCCCTCTGTGACCCTTTCCCCCGGAGCACTGCCCGGCATTGGTGAAGGGACCCAGGGTGGGACAGGAAGGGTGATAGGAGAGGGTGGAGCCTGTGGGGGGCGTGGCCTTCCCCTGACCCCGCCCCCCTTTCTTCCCAGGAGGTGTGCCTGCTGATCCCGGGGGCGCGGCGGATGAACCGGGGCCGGGTGGAGCTGGGGGCGTTGGTGGGGGCGTGCCGGGCCGCTGGCGTCACCGACCTCCTGGTGCTGCATGAGACCCGGGGGAGGCCCGGTGAGCCCCGTGGCATGCTGGGAAAGGGGGCGGGGCCGGAGGGGAGGGGGTGGGGTTTGTGGGATTGGGCGTGGTCAGTTTTGAAGAGGTGGGGCTTGTGGAAAGGGGTGGGGTTGGGGATGGGCGGGGCTCTGGAGGCTGCCCTGTGCTGGGGGAAGGGGGCGTGGTTGATGTGAATGGGCGGGGCTTTTTGTGGGGGGTGTTCTAGGGGCAGGGCTGAAGGGCCTGTGCTGGGGGGCGGTGGTTACTGGGAAGGGGGCGTGGCTTACAGAAATGGGTGGTGCTTGGGGAATGGGTGTTCTAGGGGGTGTGGCTAGTGAAAGGGGTGGGGCTAAGGGGAAGCACCTGGTTCTTGGGGCTGGGGGAGCAAATGGGGGGGTGTGTCCTGCTGGGAAGGGGGTGTGTCCTGCTCAGGCCTCGCCCCTTTCTCGTCCCCAGATGGGCTGTCCCTGTGTCACCTGCCCCACGGCCCCACAGCCCACTTCACCCTCAGCGGGGCGGTGCTGCGGCAGGAGGTGGGGGGGCTGGGGGGGGCCCCTCTGGCGGCTCCCCATCTCCTGCTGCTGCGCCTCGACTCCCCCCTGGGACGCAGGGTAGGGGGCAGTGGGGGGACTGGGGGGGTACTGGGGGCACTGGGGAGGACTGAGAGGGCAGTGGGAGCATGGGGGGGGCACTGGGAGGGCTGGGGGGTGTGGGGGGACTGGGGAAATTAGGAGAACTGGGAGGACTGGGTGGAAACTGGGAGGGACTGGGAGCACTGGGGGGAAACTGGGAGCACTGGGGGGTGCGAGGGGACTGGGGAAACTGGCAGCACTGGGAAGCACTGGGTGATGGGGTGGAGAGGTGGGGAAATGGGGACAGGGGGACATTTGGGGGGGGATTTGGGGGGAGATCGGGGACAGGAGGATATTGGGAGGGCAATGGGGGGACATGGGGACATTTGGGTGTCCTGGGGGGGAGGGTGGGGTGTGACACAACCCTCCCCCACGTCCCACCCCCTTCCCCCAGGTGGGGACAATCTTGAAGCACCTCTTCCCCGTCCCCCGCCCTGACAGCCGCCGCGTGGTGACGTTTGCCAACGAGGATGATGTCATTTTAGTCCGGTGGGTGACACGGGGACACGGGGGCTGGACACCTGGGCGTCCCCCGTGTGTCCTCCCACCCCCTCCTCCGTGTCCCCCACCCCCTCCTCAATGTTCCCCTCCCCCGCAGAAACCACGTTTACCGGCGGCAGGGGAGGACGGTGGAGCTGGAAGAGGTGGGACCCCGGTTCCAGCTGCGCCGTGAGTGTCCCCAACGACCCCCCCATGTCCCCAATGACACCCCCATGTCCTCAATGATCCCCAACGTGTCCCTAATGTCCCCTCCCCAGCCTACCTGATCCGCCTGGGGACCCTGGAGCAGGGGGACGCAGCCGACGTGGAATGGCGCTGGCACCCCTACACCGCCACCGCCCCCAAACGCCGCCTCCTCAGCGCCCAATGACCCCGGACGCCTGGGTGCCCCCCCCCGTGGACAATTGGGTGCCCACCCCCGGGACTCTTGGGACCCTCAATATCTTGTTTTTGTTTCTAATAAATTTTTTAATTCTCTTATTTTTCACGGTTCCAAACTGGTTCATTGGGTCTTTCTGTAGCCCCTTCCCCACCAGGGGGGTTGGGGGGGAGAATGGGACCCCCCCGCCCCCCCACTCAAGGCATCCAGGCCCCTTCCTCACACCCGGGACCATTCGGCCGGGGGTTCCCGTGGTCCTTTGGGCTTCCCGATCCGGAAATTAAATCCTAGAATTGGAAAGGGGCAGGGGGGGCATTAGGAGGGAGAGGGGCAGATGCCTGGGAGGGGTCGTGTGTGTCCCCTGTGTCCCCCCCAAGGACACCTGGGTTGTCCCCTCCCCCCCGCCGGGTGCTCACCGAGACATGGGGTGCTGCCGGGGTCCCCGTGGGGGGTCACGACCTCGTAGGCGCCGTCAGTGGGTTGGGGGGAGGCTGCAGGGGCAGGGGGGAGGTTAATGCTCTATGGGGAACCTATAGACCCTGTAGAGTGGGGGGGGTGTTATAGGTTCCCTATAGAGGAGGAGAGAGGCTTATACAGTCCTTAGAGGGAACCTATAGAGGTGGGGGGCATATATGGTGTTTAGAGACAACCTATAGAGTGGGGGGATGTTATATGGTTGTTAGAGAGAATCTATAGAGTTGGGGGGGTTATATGGTCCTTAGAGCCTATGGGGGGGAGAGTTATACAGTCTTTAGAGGGAACCTATAGACTCTATAGAATGTGGGGGCATGTTATATGGTCTTTAGAGAGACCCTGGGGGGGGGGGTGCTATATGGTCCCTAGAGGGAACCTATAGGGACCAGAAGTGTCCCATAGAGGGGGGTGGGGTGGGCCTTGCGTAGACTCTGTAGGGGCCAGGGAGGGAAGGTATAGACTCCACAGGGATCAGAAGTGTTTCACAAGGGGGTGTGGAGTGGAGTTTGTGTGGTCTCTATAGGGGTCAGGGAGGGAGCGTATAGATCCTATAGGGACTGGAGGCATCTCATGGGGAAAGGGTAGAGCAGAAAACACCCTATAGGGTGCAGGGGGGGAATACCCTATAGAACCTGTAGGGTGAGGAGGGAGCACCCTATAGAAACTAGAGGGTGCAGGGAGGGGGACCCTATAGTACCCATAGGGTGCAAGGGGGGGCATGACCCTATACAACCTGGGGACGCACACAACACTATAGAACCTATAGGGTGCAGGACTGGCCAATATGGCTCCTGTAGGGCGGGGGGGGGGTCATCCATCCCCTATAGGATCTGGAGAGGGACCCGTAGGCACACCTATGGGGGAAGGGGTCATATGGATGCTGTAGGGTCCACCTCCCGCACCCCTCCCCCCCCCCCCCCAAACTCACCGGCCAGGGTGGGGGAGGGGCGCCGCAGGGGGCTCCCAGGGAGGGAGGGGGAGGTGCCCGGAGGGGCGGGGTCTTTCCCGAAAGGGGCGTGGTCTCGGTCAAAAGAGGCGGTGTCTCGTCCAAAAGGGGTGGAGTCTCGTCCTCCGGCCCCGCCCCCCCGGCGGGTTTTGTTGACCACGGCGTAGGTGGCGTCCATTGGGGTGGGGGGGGCTCCGCTGGCACCAACAGGCACCTGGGGGGGAGGGGAGGGGAGGGCACCCAGGCCTCCGGGTCACCCCCACCTGCCCCAAAAGGGCACCCAGGTGTCCGGGTGTCCCCTCCCCACCCCCACCCCCCCAAAGGCATCCGGGACTCACGTGATCGGGGGGAGGAGGGGTGAGAGGGGTCCCCCCCGAACTCTTGGGGCCCCCCCAGACGTTTGGGTCCTTCCTTGCGCTTCCCGTTTCCTGGGGTAGGAAGTGTCGGCCCCGCCCCATCGTGTGCTGGCCCCGCCCACCCCATGTCCTGGCCCCGCCCCTCCCCAAACGGGGGAGGGTGGTGCGGTCTCACAGGCCACACCCCCCACTTGCTAAGCCCCGCCCCCTTGTAGCACCTATAGAGCCCTGGGGGTCCCAATGGGTCCTATTGAGGCCCCAGGGGGGGCCCTATGGCCCCTGTAGCAGCTGGGGGGGGGGGCTGTATAGGTCCTATAGAGCCAGGGGGACCCTATAGCACCTATAGCATTGGAGGGGGGAGGCTCTTTAGCCCCCATAGAGCTTCTAGCGGTCCCTATAGCCCCTATAGCATCAGGGGGAGCATATAGCCTCTATAGAGCTTCTTGGGCTCCCTATAGCTCCTATAGCACCTTGGGGGGTTGTATCTGTATGGCCCCTATAGAGCCATGGGGGTCCGTATAGTTCCTATAGGTCCTCAGTGTGGGTGTCCCTATAGTGCCTAAGGGGGGGGGTGTCCCCTATAGCTCTTATAGTATCCTGAGGAGAGGCCCTATAGACCCTATAGAGGCTTGGGGGGGGGGGGGGGGGGCAGTTCTTACAGACCCTGTAGTGCGCTGGGGCAGCCCGATAGCTCCTACGTGGAGTCCCCTATAGTGCTGACGGAGGGCTCCTATAGCACATTTGGGGTCCCTATAGTGCCTTAGGGGGGTCCCTATAGCTCCTATAGGGCTCGGGAGGTCTCCCATAGCCCCTCTTGAGCCTCTGGGGGTCCCCTGTAGCCCATCTTGGCTGGTGCCTATAGCTCCTGTAGGGGCTGGGGGAGCCTCCATAGGGCCCGGGGGGGTACTTATGGCCCCTATAGGCCCCTAGGGGTCCCTATAGCTCCTATATGAGCCCATATAGGGCACAGGAGGGGTCCCTGTAGCCTCTGTAGGACCCGGGGGGGGACTCTATGGCCCCTACAAGGCCCCGGTGGGTCCCTATAGCCCCCATACGATCCCCTGTAGGGCCCGGGGGGGTCCCTATGGCCCCTGTAGGGCGGGGGGCGGGGTTAGAGAGGACCCAGGCATCCGGGTCACGGGGCTCTGAGTGTTCCGGCCCCGACCCTCCCGCGTGAGGTCACAAGGGGCGGGTGACGTCGTGCGGCCGGGAGGGGACGTCACGAGGCGGAGTTGGGGGGGAGGGGGGAAAGAAAGGGGGAGCCCGCCAAAAGTGACGTTACAGACCAGGCAGCGCGGCAGGCCCCGCCCCGAGCTCTTCGATTGGCCGGCGTGGGCGGGCCGCGCCCCCTGTGCCCGCGCCGGGCACTGATTGGCGGGGCGGAGCGGCGCGGCGCGGTGACGTCACAGGGCGCGCGGCGCGGCGGCCCCGGAAGCGGCGGCGGCGGCGGGAGCGGGGCCGCGCGGGTGAGCGGGGCGGGGCGGGGCCAGGGCGGGGGTGGGGCCGCGGCGCGGGGGCGGGGCCACGGCTGGGGAGGGGGCGGGGGGGCGCGTGGCGGCAGGAGAGGGGGCGATCCCGCCGGAGGGCGTGGCTTTAATGCGAGGGGGCGGGGCGTGGTGGAGGGGCGGGGCCACACCGGGCTCTCCCGGGGGCGGGGCTCTGGAGCCCCCCTGGTGGGCGGTGCTAGGGGAAGTCTCGGGGTGCGAGGCTAAAGGGGCGTGGCTTGGCACCGGGCAGGGGGCGTGATTGTGGTGGGGGCGGGGCTTAGCGGGGACCCCCCTTTAGGGGTGTGGCCTAGATCTAGGGGCGGGGTTACATGATGTCCCGGGGTGAGGCTCTGCGGGGGCGTGGCCTAGTGGCATGGGGCGTGACCAGAGCCCCCAGGGGCGTGACCCAGTGGTGAGATACCACCCCCCCCACCCCGAGGCCATGCCCTTCAGGTGGGGCTCAGGGGCGTGACCAAAGGCCGTGGGCGTGGTCTCCACCCTGTGGGCGTGGTCCGGGCCTGCCCTGCCCCCTCTAGGTGTTTGGGTGTGGCCTGCAGGCCCACGTGACCCTCCTCCGTAGGCGACCATGGCGGCGGCAGCGGCCGGCTCCCCTCCCAGCGAAGGGACCCCCCAGCCCCCAGGTGAGGCCGCGGGCACCTGCATCCTGGAGTGTCCCCCATCCCCCCCGCCCCGTGTGCGTGTGTCCCCCCGTTGTCACCCCGTCACTGTCACAGATGCGGCGGAGGCCGACCCGACGGAGCCGGCGGCAGCCGTGTCGTCCCCGGATTACCGTCGTGACGAGGAAGAAGAGGTATCACCGGCAGCGGTACCGGCGGCCATGACGTCCTCGGGGTGTCAGCATGCCGGGGAAGAGGAGGAGGTGACGGCAGCGGTGACGACGGTGGCGGCCATGACATCCCCGGGATGCCGGCGTGGCGGGGAAGAGGACGTGACGGCAGCGGGGTGGCGTTGCCGGCGGAAGCACGTCTTCGTGTTGAGCGAGGCGGGGAAACCCATCTACTCCCGGCACGGTAACGAAGAAGCGTTGGCGGCCACCATGGGCGTCATGATGGCACTCGTCTCCTTCATCCAGAGCGGCGGCAACGCCATTCGCGCCATCTGTTCCGGTAAGGGAGGGGTTAACAGCAAAGAGGTGGGGTGGGGCACCCCCAAACCGCCACACCCCCACCCACTGCTGTGGCGTGTGTGTCCCCACAACTGCAGAGGACCGGACTTTGGTGTTCGAGCAGCGCGGACCCTTGTTGCTGGTGTCGGTGTCCCGCACGCGGCAATCAGCGGCGCAGCTACGGCGGGAACTGGCCTTCGTCCATGAGCAAATCCTCAGCCTCCTCACCCGCGGCGGTATCGCCCGCGTATTTGCCCGCCGCCGCGGTTACGATCTCCGGCGTCTCCTTGCTGGCGCTGAAGCTGTCCTCGATCGTCTCCTATCTGGCGCAGCAGCAGACGGGCGGTTGTTGTTGGGAGCGGCTCGTTGCTTGCCCCTTCCGGCAGCCCTTCGGCGGGCGGTTTCGGGAGCTCTTCGCCGCGCCGCCGCCACTGCTGTCCCCGCCCCCGCTTTGGCTTTGTTGGCGGCCGGCGGGCGGTTGGTGACGGCAGCACGGCAGCGGGCTTTGGCGGAAGGCGGCCGGTTGTGTGCCAGCGACCTTCACCTCCTCCTCAATCTTTTGGGGAGCGGGGTGGGGGCGGGCGAAGTGTGGACCCCCGTCTGTTTACCCCGCTTCAACCCCGACGGCTATTTCTACGCCTACGCGGCGGCGCTGGGCGAGGAAGAGGAGGAGGAAGGCGGCGGCGGCACTGGCAGGGTGACGCTCATCCTGCTGTCGACGGAGCGCGAGGGGTTCTATGCAGCGGCGGGGTGCCGGCGGCGTTTGGAGGAGACGCTGCGGGCGCAGGGGTGGCTGGGGGAGCTGGGGGCGGCAGTACGGGGAGGGGCGGGGTATGGCCCCGCCCGCCCTGGCGCCCCCGAGCTCCGCCATTTTCTTTACAAGCCCTTGGAGGGGCCGGAGGAGATGCAGCAGCTGCCGCAGTTTACGAGGTGCGGGGCAGGGGGCACCCCAAAATGGGGCGGGGTGGGGGCGTGTCACCTGTCATGCACCTGACACCTGTGTCCCCCACCCCGGGTTCAGCCCTGAGCTGGAGGACCCCTACACCAGCGAGGAGGAGCAACACCGGCTCTTCGACCTGTACCACTACCTGCACAGCCGCGTGCACAGCCCACACCGGCCCCTGCGCCTCCTCTACCACGTGGCTGAGAAGGAGACACTCTTGGCTTGGGTAAGTTGGTGCGGGGGGGAGCCATCAGTAGGTTCCAGAGTTAACAGAGGGTGTTCACTCACGGCTCTGTCATTAGGTTCCAGAGTTAACAGGAGTTGCTGGGTGGAGATGCTGTCAGTAGGTTCCAGGGTTAACAGGAGTTGCTGGGTGGAGACGCTGTCAGTAGGTTCCAGGGTTAACAGGAGTTGCTGGCTATAGGTGTTGTCAGTGGGTTCCAGATTTAACAGGGATGCTCACTGTCAACCCTGTCAGTAATTTGCAGAGTTAACAGGGAGTGTTCACTCACAGCTTTGTCAGCAGGTTCCAGAGTTAACAGGGAGTGCACACTTGTGGTGCTGTCAGTAGGTTCCAGAGTTAACAGGGGTGGTTGCTGGTGGCACCATCAGTAGGTTCCAGAGTTAACCAGGGTGGCTGGCTGGCAGCACTGTCAGTAGGTTCCAGAGTTAACAGGAGTACTGAGTTGTGGTGCCATCAGTAAGTTGCAGACTTAACAGGGCTGCTTACTGGCAGCACTGTCGGTTAACAGTAGTACTCACTGGCAGTGCCATCAGTAGGTCCCAGAGTTAACAGAGAGTACTCACTCCTGGCTCTGTCGCTAAGTTCCAGATTTAATGGGGGTTGCTGGCTGGCAGTGCCATCAGTTAACAGTGGTACTTGCTGGCAGTGCCATTAGTAGGTTCCAGGGTTAACTGGGGCGCTTACGGGCAGTGCCGTCAGTAGGTCCTAGAGTTAACAGGGGCACTTGCTCCTGGTGCCATCACAGGTGCTCTGTGGCAGCACCATCAATTATTGGAGTTGCTTGCTGACAGCACCATCAGTGGGTCCCAGAGTTGACAGAGGTACTCGCTTGCGGTGCTGTCAGTAGGTTTCAGAGTTAACGGGGGAGATCATTGGGAGCATCATGACTTAATTGGGGTGCTTGCTGGTTAAGCCACCAGTAGTTAACAAGGGATGCTCACTGGTGGCGCCGTCAATAGCGTCCAGAGTTAACGGAGGCACCGGTTCCCTCCCCGGGCGCAGGTGACGAGCAAATTCGAGCTGTACGGCTGCTTCAGCCCACTGGTGACGAAGGCGGGAGCCATCGGGGTCCTCACCAAGCTGCTGCGCTGGCTGAAGAAGGAGGAGGACTGGCTCTTCATCCGCTACCCGCCGCCATACTGTGCTACCCCCGCCCGCTCCGAGGGGGCCGAGGCCGAGGGCTGAGCCCCTCCTTGGCCCCAGGGTGGGGAATAAAATGCCGCTGGAGAAAAGTGTCCCCTGTGTTGGGGCGGGGAGGGGGAGATGGGGCTGACACTGGGGTCCAGGGAGCTGGGGGGGACTCACCAGAGGAGGGGTGGGGCTGCTGTGGCAGGTGACATCAGGCGGCAGTGATGTCATGAGGGGTGAGGTCACAGGGGGGTGGTGGTGCAGTGGGTCGAGGGATGAGGGAGGAAGAGGGGACAGAAGGGAGAAGAGGTGACAGAAAATGGAGGGAAGGGGACAGAAACGAGGGGGAAGAGGGGACAGAAAATGCGGTGGAAAAGGGACAGAAACAGGGACAAGAGGACAGAAGACGGAGGAATGATGTGACAGAAATTGGAGGGAAACGTAGCAGAAAAGAGGGTGAACAGGAGACAGAAAAGGCAGGAAGTGGGGACAGAAATTGGAGGGAAGAGGTGGCAGAAAATGGAGGGAAGAGGGGACAGAAACGAGGGGAAAGAGGTGACAGAAAATGGAGGGAAACGTGGCAGAAAAGAGGGTGAACAGGAGACAGAAAAGGCAGGAAGTGGGGACAGAAATTGGAGGGAAGAGGTAACAAACAAGGGGGAAGAGGGGGCAAAATGGAGGGAAGAGGTAACAGAAACAGGGGGGAAAAGGTGACAGAAAATGAAGGGAAGAGGAGACAGAAGTTGAAGGAAAATGTGACAGGAAAGAGGGTGAAAAGGGGACAGAAAAGGCAGGAAGTGGGGACAGAAATTGGAGGGAAGAGGTGTCAGAAAATGGAGGGAAGAGGGGCAAAATGGAGGGAAGAGAGAACAGAAGATAAAGGAATGATGTGACAGAAATTGGAGGGAAACATGACAGAAAAGAGGGTGAACAGGAGACAAAGGCAGGAAGTGGGGACAGAAATTGGAGGCGAAAGGGGACAAATTGGAGGGAAGAGCTGACAGAAAATGGAGGGAAGAGGTGACAGAAACAAGGGGGGAGAGGGGACAGAAAATGGAGGGAAGAGGTGACAAAATGGAGGGAAACGTGACAGAAAAGAGGGTGAAAAGGGGACAGAAAATGGCAGGAGGAGGGGACAGAAAAGATGTGGAAAAGGTGATAGAATTGAGGGGGAAGAGGTGACAGAAAATGGAGTGCAAAAAGGGGTCAGAAAATGGAGGGAAAACGTGACAGAAAATGGGGGGGAAGGGCACATAAAAGGTGGGAAGACTGACAGAAAAGATGCGAAAGAGGTGACAGAAAATGGAGGAGGAAGAGGTGATAGAAAATGGGGGGAAGAGGGGACAGAAAAGGGGCAAGAGGTGGCAGAAAATGGAGAGGGAAGAGGAGACAGAGAAAGGAGGAAAGACATGACAGAAAATGGCGGGAAGAAGTGATAGGCAAGATGTGGAAGAGGTGACAGAAAATGGAAGGGAAATATGACGGAAGAGAGGGAATAGGGGACAGAAAAGGCTGGAAGAGGTCACAGAAAATGGAGGGCAAAGAGGTGACAAAGTGGAGGGAAAATGTGACAGAAAAGGGGGGTAAGGGTAGAAAAATGGAGGGAAACATGACAGAAAATACAGGGAAGAGGGGATGGAAAAGGGGGAAGAGGGAAGAGAAAATGGAGGCAAGATGTGACAGGAAAGAGGGGGAAGAGGTGGCAGAAAATGGAGGGAAAAGGATACAGAAAAGAGGGGGGAAGGTGACAAAATAGAGGAGCAAGAGTTGACAGATGGGGGTGAAGGTGACAGAAAAGAGGTGGAAAGATGGGACAGAAAAGAGGGGGATGAGGGGGGCAGAAAATAGAGGAAAGACATGACAGAAAATGGCAGGAAGGGGGGACAGAAAAGGGGGGGAAGACAGGACAAGAAACGGAGGGAAAAAGGGACAGAAAAGGGAAGAGGGGAGAGAAATCGGAGGGAAACGTGACAAAAAATATGGGGAAGAGGGGATGGAAAAGAGGAGGAAGAGGGGAGGGAAAATGGAGGGAAGACGGGACAAGAAATGGACGGAAAAGGGGGGGAAGAGGGGAGACAAAATGGCGGGAAGAGGTGACAGAAAATTGAGGAAACGTGACAGAAAAGGGACAGAAGAGGTGGCAGTAAATGGCGGGAAGAGGCGATAGAACAAGGGGGAAGAAGGGACAGAAAATGGCGGGAAGCAGGGACAGAGAATGGTGGGAAGAGGGGACAAGAAATGGAGGAAGAGGGGACAGAAGCGGGTGACAAGGGGACATGAGAGGGGACAGCAAATGACCGCTGGCCACCATTGTCACCTGTGTCCCCTCAGGCTGCGGCGATGGACGGTGACCCACATGGTGAGGGGCTCTGGCGGCCATGTCCCCTGGGACGCGGATGCAGGTTTCTCCCCCGAGGAACACGAATGTCACTGTCTGTCATGTCGTCCCCCCACCAAGGTGTCCCTTGTCCCCCCGCAGGGGGTCCACGGCTGGAGGCACTGCTGGTGCGGATCCGCAGCCTGCACCGAGGTGAGCGCTGGGGGGGGACACAACGATGACCCCTTCCCCTGTTCCCATCCTGTCCTCCATGTCCCCTCTCCCTCTATTCCATCCCCGCGGCATCCGTGTCCCCGACACCCCCTCGCAGCGCGTCAGGTCCTGGCGCGGGAGATGGCGGAGGCGCAAGGACAGAGCGAGGGGTTGCGACGGCACCTGGAACAACGTGAGTCGTTCTAGGGAGGGGACCGAGGTGCTGGGGGGGGGGACGGGGACGGGACCCAGATGTCCAGGGAGGGGACTGGGGACACACACCGAGGCGTCCGGGTGCTGATCCCCCTCCCCGCAGTGGAAGAGCGTCAGGCAGCGCTGGAAGGGCTCTGGCAGCAGAAGCAAGGTGAGGCCGCAGTCGTGCCAACTTCCCAGCATGCACTGGGGCCGGATGCTTGGGTCTCTTTTTTTTGGGGGGGGGGGTGAGGACCCTCCTCTGGATGTCTGCGTCCCCTCCCCCGGCAGAGGCGCTGCGGGTGGCGCGGTTGCGCAGGGAGGAGGTGGAGGCCGAAGGTCAAAGGTGAGTAGGAGGGGCCCAGGATGCCTGGGTCCCCCTCTGACACCCTCCCCCCCCATTGACCCCATCTGTGCCCATGCCCCCCCCCACCGGTGACCTCTGACCCCTCGAATATACCTGGTGACCCCTGATCCCTGGCACCTGAGTGACCTCTGACCTCGCCCCTGACACCTTCAGTGAGCCCTAGCAGCCTGGTGACCTCTGACCCCCACAATCCCCTGGTGACCCCCGGTGCCCTCTGATCCCAAGTGCTCTCCACCCCCCACCCTGGTGACCTTTGCCCCCTCCAAGACCCCCAGTTGACTCCTGACCCTTGCCCCCAATGACCTCTGCCCCTCAGCCCTCCCCTGGTAACCCCTCAGTGCCCCCTGCCCACCCCCAACCCCCACTGACCTTGCCCCTGGCCTTTGACCCCCATGACCCCTGACCCTCTGTTGACCCCTGACCCCACAGGCGCCAGGGCCTGTGCCTGAGCCGCCAGCAGGACCTGGAGGGGGCAGGGGAGCAGCGGGAACACCTGCGTCACCTGCGTCGGGGACAAAGGTGGGGGAGGCAGCTCGGGGGGGGGGGCGTGGTGTGTCACGTGACATGTGTGTCACATGACACCCGTCTCACCCACCCCGCAGGCAGGAGTTCTGGCAGCAGCTCGATGACATCATGGAGGAGCACAAACACCTGCATGAAGCGCACGTGAGCCCCGGACCCCTGGGGTGTCCCCTGCCACCACCTCTGCGTCCCCCCTCCCCCACCCCTGGGGTGTCCCCTCCCCCCCACCCCGGTGTCCCCTCTTCTGCAGACCCCCGCCCAGTTAGAGGCTGAACTGGTGCAACTGGAGGAGGCACGGGAGAAGCTGCTGAGCCAGGGTGAGCCCCTGGATGCCTGGCTCCGCCCCCACGGAGGCTGGGCTCCACCTCCCAGGTGCCTGGCTCCACCCCCCGTGGAGGCCTGGCTCCCCAGTGGGTGGTGACAGGCTCCGCCCCCCCATAGAGCGCCACCTGCTGGAGGCAGAGGAGCAGCTGGGACCCGAAGCCCATGTGGCCATGTGAGTGCCTGGATGCCTGGCTCCGCCCCCTCGGACGCCTGGCTCCGCCCCCTACCAGAACCTGGGTCTCATCCCCTGGATGCCTGGCTCCTCCTCCCCGCCTCTCCCAAACGCCTGGTTCCCGCAGGCGATTGGTGGAGCAGGAGGAGGAGGGGGCGCGGCAGCGTTTGGGGGCGGAGCTTGGACGGCGGCAGGTCCACCTGCGCCACAGGGACAGGTGGGTTCCCCCCCTCCCCCATCGTGGGATGCTCTGGGTCCTTCGTGGCCCCGCCCACTCTCCCTGTCCCCACCCTCTCCCAGGCTGGCGGAAGAGCTGGAGCGGCTGCAGCGCCCCCTGGAGGCTCCGCCCGAGTGAGGGGAGACACGGCAGCAGAGGGGGGGGACGGGGACGGACATGACACCTGCATGTCCCTCCCCCATGTCCCCCCCCACCCCAATGTGTCCCCCCATGTCCCCTCAATAAATGTCCCCAACTGCCACCACTGCTCATGTGTCTCCATGGGGGTCCCGGGGTAGGTGGGGGGGGCCGGGGGGGGGGTATGGGGGTGGTGACATTTTTTCCCCTCTGCCCCAACATGGCCGCCCCCAATGGCCGCCGCCATTTTAAACATCACCCCCCCCCCCCCCACCCCATCTTCACATTGGGCGCCGCCATTTTGCGACTCCCCGCGCAGGCGCCGACGCCGCCATTTTAAGGGCGGGCGCGGCCGCCGGCGGCCATATTGTCTGTGGGCGCGGGTGCTTCCCCCCCCTTCACCCGGAAGCGGAAAGAGGATAAGATTTCCCCCCCCATTTCCGGCTGTGGCGAGGCCAGTCGCGGATCTTTTCTTCGGGGGGGCAGCGGCCGTGACAAAGGGGCGATGGTGAGGGGGTTCCCCACCCCCTGGGTCCCTTTACGGGGGGTTCCCGACCCCTGGGTCGCTTTCGGGGGGTTCCCGATCCCTGGGTCGCTTGAGGGGGGGGTCTCGGGCGCTGGGGTCCTCCTTGGACTCCTGGGTTCCCCCCTCCCCCCCCCGGAGGCCCCGATATATGTGTGTGTGCGTGTGTCTCCCTTCCACAGGATAGCGAGTTCTCGGACGCGGAGGCGGGCCCGGGCGGGGAGGAGAACGCTCCCGTTTACTGCGTGTGCCGCAAACCTGACATCAACTGCTTCATGATGTGAGTGCCGGACGTCTGGGTACCCCCCCCAGGACGCCTGGGTCCTTTCCTGGGACGCCTGGGTCCCCCATTGGACACCTGGATGTCCCAACCGTGGACACCTGGGTCTTTTCCTAGGATGCCTGGGTCCCCCGGCTAGACCCCTGGGTACCCTCCCTGGACACCTGAGTTCCTTTAGGGTGGTGGGTGGTGGGGTCCAGACACACCCCCGTTCCTGGGTCCCTTCTTATGGGGCTTCCCTGGATGCCTGGGTCCGTTCCTGGGATGCCCGGGTCCCCCTGCCGGACACCTGGGTCCCTTAGGATGGAGAATGGGAGCGTCCTGTATGCCGCGATCCCTTGTCTGAGGCTCTCCCTTTCTCCGTAGTGGGTGCGATAACTGCAATGAGTGGTTCCATGGCGACTGCATCAACATCACCGAGAAGATGGCCAAGGCAATCCGGGAGTGGTACTGTCTGCAGTGCCGGGGTGAGCCTGTATGCCTGGGTCCTGGTTTTGGGGGGGCCTCCAGACAGTGGTGTCCCTTTTTAGGGGAGCCAGGATACTTGGGTCCGTTTTTGGGGGTTTCTGGACACACGGGTACCTCTTGTGGGGAGGGTTTGGGAGGCCTGTGTTGAGCTTTAGAGAGAGAAATAGTGGGCCTGGGTGGCTTTTAGGGGAGTCCTGGATGCCTGGATCCCCTTTTGGGGGACAGGGGTGGGTGTTGGGGTCCCTTTATGGGGGGACTGGACACCTGGGTCTCCTTTTAGCAGGGGGTTGGGGTGTCTGGGTTGGGATTGAGGCGGGGGAAATAAGGGTCCTGGATGCCTGGGTCCCTTTTTGAGAGGTCCCTTTTTGCCCTGGAAGCCTGGGTTGCTTGGCGAGGGAGATCCCAGAACCAGAGGTGAGACTTGGGGTGGGAGGAGGGGGTCTGTCCTGGATGCCGGCATCCCCCTGACCCCTCCCCTTCCCCCTTTCAGAGAAGGACCCCACCTTAGAAATCCGTTACCGGCACAAAAAATGGCGGGAGAAAGAGCGAGAGCACGAGAGCGTCAAGGCCCAGGAGCTGGCACTGGAGCAAGGACGGGCAGCCAAGGTGGGACCCAGGGGCCTGGGAAGGGACCCAGGGGTCCAGGAGGCGATCCAGACGTTTGGAGAGGCATTGGGAGGGGGCGTGGGATGATGTGAGTGGGGAGCTGGACCCCTGGGTCCTCCCCCCCCACCCCAGACACTCAGGTCCCCCCTTTCTCCGCAGATCAAGCGATCGGCACGCATGTGCGGGGAGTGCGAGGCATGCCGGCGCCCCGAGGACTGCGGGCAGTGTGATTTTTGCCGTGACATGAAGAAATTCGGGGGTCCCAACAAGATCCGCCAGAAGTGCCGCTTGCGGCAGTGCCAGCTGCGTGCCCGAGTGAGTCACGGGGCTTTGGCGTGGCCTTAGCATGTTGTTAGCGTGGGTTTGGTGTGGGCTTGGTGTGGTTTTAGTGTAGGATTAGAGAGTGTTTTATGTGGTGTTAGTGTGTGCTTGAGGTGTTCTTAATATGGCTTTAGTGTGTACTTAGCATGTTTTTAGTGTGTGCTTGGCATGGTGCAAGTGTGTGCTTAGCATGCGTTTGGCATAACCTTAATGAGGGATTGAGTGCATTGTGCGTTGTTACCATGTGCTTGGCGTGGCTTTAGTGTGGCCTTAGTGTATGTTTAGTATGGCTTTAGCATGTTGTTAGCATGGCCTTAGTGTGTTGTGCATTTAGTGTGTTACTGTGGTGTTAGCGTGTCCTTAGTGTGGTGTGGTGTTGTGTTGGTGTGTTATTGTGGCCTTAATGTGATGGTCATAGTGCATTAGTATGTCCTTAGGATCAGCTTAACATGTCCTTGAAATGTTGTTAGCATGATCTTTGTCCATGTTTAGTGTTATCTGTGTTCTTAGCATGTTGCTACCATGTATTTGTCATGGCCTTACTGTGTGGTTCATATGTTTGTGTGGTCTTAGTGTGTTGTTAGTGGGTGCGGGGGTTTTGGTGTGGTTTTGGGGGGTGCATGGTCGTGGCATGGTGGGGGCAGTGTTGGGGTGGCCCCAGTGTGTCCCCAGTGTGTCCCCATGTAACCTTCTCACGTATCCCTAGTGTGTTTCTGTGTCCCTGACACGTCCCTCACGTGTTTCTGTCTCAGTTTCTCTTGTGTCCCTGTTTCACGCTGTGTCATGTCTATGACATGTCTCTGTGTCCCTATGTCACCTGTTACTGGCATGTCCCCAACGTGTTCTCTTGTCTGTGACGTGTCGCTATGTCACTTTATCCTGCCTCCCTGCGGTGTCCTCGTGTCAGCCTGTTGTGTTCCTGATACATCACATGTCCCTAGCGTGTTACCCTGTTTTTATTTCTGACATGTTCCCAACGTGTGCCCATGTCCCTGACACCCCATCCTGTGTCGCCAACGTGTCCCATGTTCCTGACATGTCCCTGTGTCCCCATCCCGAGTCCCCCACATGCCCCCAATGTTTCCAGTGTCCCTGTGTCACCCTGTGCCGTGTCCCCCACGTGTTCTATGTCCCTGACGTTTCCCTAACACGTCCTTGACATGTCCGCCCATCCCCAACATGTCCTTGACGTGTGGCCCCCCGTCTCCAGGAGTCCTACAAATACTTCCCCACTTCGGTGAGTCACCTGGACGCCTGGGTCCCTTCTGGGTGGGAAGGGGGGGTCTGGATACATGGGTCCCTTTGGGAAGGGGGGGGGTTGTGCATGGGTCCCAGATGCCTGGGTCCCCTCTGAGTCTGTAGTGGGGGGGGGGGGGGGGGTCCCGGATGCCTGGGTCCCCCAAGGGTGGGGATGAGGTTGATGTCAGATCTCCTCCGAGGTCATTATTGGGGGGAGGGGTCTTTCCCCGGGTGCCTGGGTCCCCTTGAGGGGGGTGGGGGTGTTGTTCTTGGCTTTCCCAGATGCCTGGGTCCCTTAGGGGTTGATGTGGGTGGGGGGTCTGGGTCCCCACAGGGGCTGCAATGGTGGGGGGGGTGGTCTGGGTCTCCTGGATGCCTGGGTCCCCCTGCGGTTGCAATGGGGGGGTTCTCGTGGGGTCCCCCAAATGGCTGGGTGCCCTAGAGGGGTGGGGGGGGTTGTCCATGGGTCCCTCGGACGCTGCAGTGGGGTGGGGGGCAGGTCTGGGTGCCCCGGGGCGGGGGGTGCCGGCTGTCTGGGTGGGTGCTGACCCCCCCCCAGCTGGCGCGGGGGCGCGAGGGGGAACTGGAGCTGCTGAAGGAGCAGCTGGGGGCGGCGGGGCCCCCCGAGAGCCTCTCGGACGAGGAGCTGCCGCTCGACCCCCGGCTCTACCAGGAGCTCTGCGCCGGTGCCTTCGACGAGCACGGCCTGGTGAGTAACCCCAAATCCAACCCCCTGGAGCACACCCAAACCCCCTGTGCCTCCCAGATGGCCCAAAAAGTCCCAAATTCCGCTCTGGGGACCCCAAATCCTCCCTGGACTGGCCCTAAAATGCACCCCAGAGGCCCTAAATTTCTCCAAAAATCTTCCAAAATCACAGCCAAATGCTCCAAAGTCTGCTCCAGGGACGCAAAATCCTCCCAGAAGATCCCCCAAATGACCCAAATTCTGGTCTGGGGACTCCAGATTCCCCCAGAATTGCTTCAAAATGACCCTACGTGCACCCCAGGGACCTCAGATTTCTCCAAAATTGCCCCAAGTGCTCCAGATTCAGTTTTGGGGACCCCAAATCCCCCCCAGAATCTCCTCAAAATGCACCCCAGGGACTCCAAATCCCACCAGGGTTGCTCCAAAATGCCCATAATTTGCCCTGGTGACCCCAAATCCCCTCAGAATGGCCCTAAAATGCCCCAAATTTTGTGCTAGGGACCCCAAATCTCCCCCCCCCAAATTGTCCCAAAATACCCATAATTTATTTTTGGGACTCCAAATGCTCCCAGAATCACCCAAAATGCCCCAAATTCTTCCTTGCGTACCCCATATTTCACACAAATGCCTCAAATTCTGCCTTGGGGACCCCAAATTGTCCTAAAATGCCCCCAAACCCCCCCCGGGGACCCCAGATTTCACATAATTACCCCAAATTCAGCCTTGGGGACCCCAAATTGCCCCAAAACTCACTCTGGGGACCCCAAATTTCCCCCCCAAAGCCCCAAATTCTGCTTTGGGGACCCCAAGTTCCCCCAAATCGCCCCCAAACCCACCCTGGGGATCCCAAATGCCCCAAATTCCCCCAAATTGCCCCAAACCCTACCCACTGCCCCCCATCATGGCTCGTTCATGCGTGTCACGGTGCATATCTCCGCCTGTCACCATCCCTGACCCCCGTCACATGCCCCTCCATCTGTGTCCTGACACGTCCCATGTCCTGACATGATGCCACCTATGGTCACGCATGGCATGGTGTGTCTTCCCGTGACATCGTTGCATGTGTTATAGGGTCCCCCATATTGCAACATGGGCCACGTTGGGGTCCCCATGCCACGACACGCTTCCTACTGCATGCTTGAGTGTGTTGAGGCATGTTTTTAGGATGCGAGGGTACTTTAATGCATGTTTTTAGCATGTTATGGTACATTTTAATGCATCAAGATTATATTGAGGCGTATTTTTAGTATATTGGGGTGTGTTTTACCATAGGGCACATTTTAAGCATGTTGAGGCACACTGAGGCATGTTTTAAGCACATTTAAGTGTGTCAAAGCATATTTAGGCATGTTAAAGCATGTTTTAAGTATGTTCAGGCACACCAAGGTGTGTTTTAAGCATGCTTGGGCACGGCAAGCCACATTCTGAGCACATTTAGGTGTGCAGAAGCGTGTCTTAAGTATGTTCAGCCACATAGAGTTTGTGTTTCAAGCATACTGACACAAGTCAAAGTGTGTTTTAACCATATTCAAGCACACCAAGGCATGTTTTAAGCATGTTCAGGCACATGGAAGCATGTCTTAAACATGTTTTTGTGTGTTGATGCATGTTTTTGTGTGTTCAGGCATGCTTTAAGCGTACCAGGCTGTTTTTTAATACACCAAGATGTATTTTTAGCCTGTGTCACTGCATTTTTTTCACATTGGGATATGTTTTTCCATGTTGGCGCAATTCTTTGTGGTGCTGAGGTGTGTTTTTGGTGTGTTCCCGGTACAGCCGTGGCTCAGCGACCCCGAGGACGCCCCCTTCCTCGACCCCGTCCTGCGCAAACGCGCCGTCAAGGTCAAACACGTCAAGCGGCGGGAGAAGAAATCGGACAAAAAGGTGGGGACTGGGCGCCTGGGTCCCTCCTGGGGCGAGTTACTGGGAGGGGTCCTAGGAGCTCCCAGTGGGCACTGGCAGCTACTGGGAGGCCCTGGGGATTACTGGCAGTCACTACGAGAGCTACTGGGAGCTACTGGTGGGGTTTTGGTGGTTACTGGAAGGCCCTGAGGCTTACTGGGAGGGTTTCTGGGAGGTCCGTGTGGGCTTTTGGTTGTCCCTGGGGCCTTACTAGTGTGAACTGGGTCTTACAGGGACCCACTGGGATTAGTGGAAGGGCCACTGGGAGGGCTCCTGGTGATCCCTGGGACCTTTACTGGTGTGAACTGGGGCTTACTGGGAGCTACCGGGAGGCCCTGAGGCTTACTGGGAGCTACTGGGAAGGGTCTTGTTGCTCCCTTTGGGAGGGCTTGGTGCTCCCCAGGAACCTTACTGGTGTGAGCTGTGGGGTTACTGGGAGCTACTAGGTGTTACTAGGAGGCCCCGAGGGCTACTGGGAAGGGCACTTGGTGGTCCCTGGGGCCTTATTGGTGTGACCTGAGGCTTACTGGGAGGGGGCTACTGGGTGGGCTCCTGGTGATCCCTGAGACCCTTACTGGTGGAAACCGGGGCTTACTGGAAGCTACTGGGAAGTGCCAAGGATTACTGGGAGGGCCATTGGGGCTACTGGGAGCCATTGGGAGGGCTCCTGGTGGTCCCTGGGGTCTTACCAATGTGAACCAGTACTTACTGGTGCTTACTGGTGATGTCAGAAAGAGGAGCGGTACAAGCGGCACCGGCAGAAGCCGCGGCACCGGGAGCGCAGCCGGCACCCGGAGCGCCCCGACGCCCGCGATCCCGCCGGATTGGGCCAATGCCTGGGCCCCGGCTGCACCCGCCCCGCCCGGCCCCCCTCCAAGTACTGCAGCGAGGCCTGCGGTGTCAAGCTGGCTGCCAAGTGAGTACGGACCAGTATAAACCAGTATAAACCAGTACAGACCAATACAGAGTAGCATAAGGTATAATAGACCCGTATGACGCCCCAGTCATCCAAGTGCTGCAGCAAGGACGGTGACATCAAGGTGGCTGCCAAGTGAGTAGAAACCAGTATAGAGCAGTACAAACCAGTATAAACAGGTGGAGACTGGTATAGACTTAGTATAGCGTGGTATGGACTATGGTAAGCCAGTATGAGTGCTGGGTTATCCAAGTACTGCATGGAGGCCTGCAGTATCGAGCTGGCCGCCAAGTGAGCATAGACCAGTACAAACCAGTATAGACCAGTATAGATTAATATAGAATAGCATGAGTGTAATAGACTCATGTGATGCTCGGCCCATCCAGGTACTGGAGAGAGGATGGTTGTGTCAAGCTGGCTGCCAAGTGAGTATAGGCCAGTAGAAACCAATATAGACCAGTAGAAACCAGTAAAGAGCTATATATAGCAGTATAGATCAGCATAGACGAGTGTGGAGTGTAACAAACCAGTATGATGCCCTGGTTATCCAAGCGCTGGAGGGACGGTGGTGGCATCAAGGTGGCTGCCATGGGAGCAGAGTCCAGTATGAGCCAGTATAAACCAGTATAGACGGGTATAAACCAGAGTAGTGTGGAGTGTAATAAACCTGTGTGATGCCGTGATTATCCAAATAGTGCAGCGAGGCCTGTGGCATCAAGATGGCTGCCAAATGAATAGAAAGCGGTAAAAACCAGTATAGACCAGTATAAAGCAGTACGGATCAGAGTGGATCCCACAGCAGATCCCGGGGCCCTGGAGTGGCTGGGATCTCCCCCCGGGTGCCCCCAGTATCCCCCTCCCTGGATGCCAGCTGGACCAATGAGATCCTGCCTGGAGTGGATCCCAGAGTGGATCCCAGTGGATCCTGGGGGTAGCTGGGATCACCCCCACACCCACCCTGGGGGTGCCCCCACCGTCCCTGTGTCCCTCACGGGGATCCCAGGTGAGCCTACGATCTCCTGCTGCACTGGATCCCGATGGATCCCACAGTCAATCCCGGGGAGCTTGGGGCGCTGCAGAGCCTCCCCAGTTTCCCCTGGGATCCCAGCTGGACTGGCAAGGTCCTGCACCAGTGGATCCCACACTGGATCTCCGGGATCTGGGAGTCCTGGGCTGGTGGAGCCCCCCCCCCCCGCCCCCTGTGACTCCACGTCTCCTTTGGGATCCCAGCTGGACAGTCAGGATCCTGCCACAGCGGATCCCAGAGTGGATCCCACACCAGATTCCAGGGATCCTGGGATCTTCAGGCAGCGCAGCCCCTCCAGGGTGCCCCCACTGGCCCTGTGTCCCCCCCCCCACCCCTCAACTGGATCTACAAGATCCTGCCGCAGCAGATCCCAGAGCAGATCCCACACTAGATCCCGGGGATCCCAAGGTCCTGGGGCAGCGGGGATCCCTGCCGGGGGGTGCCCCCATTAATCCCACCTTGCTGCCCCCCATTCCCACAGCCGGATCTACGAGATCCTTCCGCAGCGGATCCAGCAGTGGCAGCAGAGCCCCTGCGTGGCGGAGGAACACGGGAAGCGGCTGCTGGAGCGGATCCGACGGGAGCAACACCAGGCCCGGCTACGGCTGCAGGAGATGGAACGGCGCTTCCACGAGCTCGAGGGGCTGATCGCCCGCGCCAAGGGTCACCCACCCCGCGAGGATGAGGAGGTGGGTGACACCCCACCCCGGATTCCTCGGTGCCCACCCTGGACATTTGGATGCCCACCCCAGATTCCTGGGACCCCATTCCAGATCCCTGGGTGCCCACCCCGGACATTTGGATGCCCACCCTGGATCCCTGGGTGCCCCCCCCTGCCATTTGGGTGCCCACCCCTGCCATTTGGGTGCCCCCCCCGGCCACTTGGGTGCCCCGTCCCTGCAGAGCACCGAGGGTGACAGTGAGGACACGGACCTGCAGATCTTCTGTGTCTCCTGCGGCCACCCCATCAACCCCAAGGTGGCCCTGCGTCACATGGAGCGCTGCTACGCCAAGGTACCTATGGACCCTATAGGCACCTGTGGGATCCTGTAGGCACCTGCAGGATCCTATGGGAACCCCCAGATTCTGGGGGGGCCGTAGGGACTCTTGTTCTTGGGATCTATAGGGGATATAGGGGCTCCCTGGGTGCTATAGGAGCCATATGGCCCATGGAGCAGGAATCTGTAGGGGTTCCTCTGGGGGCTGTAAGAGCCATACGGACTCTGTTCTTGGGCTCCGTAGTGGATGTAGAGTTTCTCTGGGAGTTGTAGAGATCATATGGAACGTGCTGTGAGGTTCTATAGGGGATATAGAGTCTCTCGGGAAGGTAGAGAGGCTGTATGGATCCTGGTTTTATTACACAGGGGCTATAGGGTCTCCCCTGGGTGGCATAGGGGCCATACAGACCTTGCTGTGGGGTTCTATAGGGGGGTCTAGGGCCTCTCGCGGGGCTGTAGGGCCCTGCTCTTGGGCTCTATAGGAGCTATAGGGCTCCTCTGGGGGATATAGGGGCTATAGGGGCCTGGTTCTTGGGCTCTGTAGGGGTTCTCTGGGTGCTATAGGGGCCACCTGGACCTTGCTGTGGGGCTCTATAGGGGCTGTAGGGTCTTTTGGGGGGGCTATAGGAGCTGTGGAGCCCTATAGGGGCTGTAGGGTCTTTCTGGGGGCTCTGTAGGGCCCCCCGAGGGTCTATAGGGGCCCTGGCCCCTATAGACCCCCCCTTTCTCTCACACACACACACACACACCCCCCGGCAGTACGAGAGCCAGACCTCCTTCGGGTCCATGTACCCCACCCGCATCGAGGGGTGAGCGGGGGCACCCGGACCCCTGGGTCCCCCCACCAGGGTGGGGGTGGGGGGTCCCTGGACACCTGGGTCCCCCCAGGGTGGGGGAGGGGTGGGTCCTTGGGTGGGGGAGGGGGTTTATGGGTGCCGGGGGGGGGGGGTTATGGGTGCCTGGAGGGAGGGAGGGAGGTTTAAGGGTGCCTGGGGGGGGGGGGGGGGTGTGTATGGGTGCCTGAGAGGGGGAGGTGGGCTACTTGGGTCCCTTATTACGGTGGGGGGGGGGGGAATGGGGAGGGGAGGAAGGGTTCCCTGGGTGCTTGGGTCCCCCCCTCCCCGGTCCCCGGACGCTTGGGTTCCCCTCCCCCCCCCACTCCCAGGGCCACCCGCCTCTTCTGCGACGTCTACAACCCCCAGAGCAAAACCTACTGCAAGCGGCTGCAGGTGCTCTGTCCTGAGCACTCCCGGGACCCCAAGGTGAGGGGCACCCATGGGTGCTGGGGGGGGGGTGGGACCCCCCCTATGGCAGCGGCGGGGGGGGGCCCGGAAAGAAAGGAAGGACTTGGAGTTTGGGGGGGGGGGGGGGCACCCATGGATGCTGCGGGCACGTTAAGTGCCGTGGAGGCACGGCACTGACACTATGGGTGCCCCACCACCACCACGGGTGCCCCCTCACCCATGGGTGCCCCCCCCCCCCCCCCCCCCCTCCAAATAGGTGCCAGCAGACGAGGTGTGCGGGTGCCCACTGGTGCGGGACGTCTTTGAGCTGACGGGGGACTTCTGCCGTGTCCCCAAGCGCAAGTGCCACCGTCACTACTGCTGGGAGAAACTGCGCCGTGCCGAGGTGGACCTGGAGCGCGTCCGCGTGGTGGGTGCTGCGCCCGCGTGTGGAGGGGGGGGGTTTTGGGGGTCCCCGTGTCCCCAAGGGGGTCCCCATGTCCCAAATGATGTCCCCGGTGGTGGCCTTGTGTCGGCAGTGATGCTGCCGTAGGTGTCAGTGTGTTCCCGATGGTGTCCCTGTGTCCCTACTGATGTCCCTGGTGGTGTCCCCAAGGGTGTCCCCATGTCCCTGCTGCTGTCCCTGGTGGTGTCCCTGTGTCCCCAAGGGTGTCCCCATGGCCCCAGTGATGACCCTGGTGGTGTTCCCGTGTCCCTGGTGGTGGCTCCAAGGCTGTCCCCATGTCCCCAAGGCTGTCCCCATGTCTCCAGTGATGTCCCTGATGGTGTCCCCATGTCCCCAGTGATACTCCCACAGGTGTCCCCGTGTCCCCAGTGGTATCCCCGCGTCCCCACTCATGTCCCCAAGGGTGTCCCCATGTCCCCCAGTGCTGTCCCCGTGTTGTCCCCATGCCCCCCAACACCCCCCACCATGTCCTTGGGGGTATCCCCACGCCCCCCCCCAACGCTGTCCCCGCATCCCCGCAGTGGTACAAGCTGGACGAGCTCTTCGAGCAGGAACGTAACGTCCGGGCGGCCATGACGAACCGGGCGGGTCTGCTGGCCCTCATGCTGCACCAGACCATCCAGCACGACCCCCTCACCACCGACCTCCGCACCGACCGCTGAGCCCCCCACCCTCCCTGGGTGCTGGGGTCCCTTCCCAATACCTCGGTGTCCCCCCCTCTGGGTGCCCGGGTCCTTTCCCAATCCCCCCCTCCCCCCGGATGGCTGGGTGTCCTGTCCCTGTGTGTCCCCCTCCCCAAATAAAATGGGTGTCAAAGGAGAGGTGGCTGTGGGTCCCTATAGGGGTGAGGGGGGGGTCTTTAAGGTCAGAAGGTCCCTATGGGGCTGGGGGGGTGGCTGTGGGGCTGGGGAGGAGATCTATATAAGGTCAGGGAGTCCCTATGGGGTCTGGGGGGGGCGGTTGTGGGGCTGAGGGGGGTACTATAGGGTAAGGGCATGTTATGGGGAGGGGGGGGTGCTCTTGGGTTAGGGATTCCTATGAGGCCCTGGGAGGCTCTATAGGGGTAGGGGGCTATATGGTCCATGGGGGGGTCTATAGGGTCAGGGGTCCCTATGGGGTCTGAGGCAGGGTCGTATGGGGCTGGGGGGGTCCCTAAGGGGCTGTAGAGGCTCTATAGGGCCAGGGGGGCATGGAGCCTGGGGGGCTCTATATGGTCAGGGGTCCCTATGGGGTCTGAGGGGGAGTCTGTAGGGCTGGGGGGGGTCCCTATGGGGGCCAGGGGGGTTTTATAGGGCTGACAGGTCCCTACGGGGCTGCGGGGGATCTATAGGGCCAGGACTGTGTAGGGCAGGGGGGCTCTGTGGGCCTATGGGGTCTCTATAGGGCCGCAGAGGCTCATTGGGGCCGATAGGAACGCTGGGAGCTCATTAGCATATCCACGCCTTGATTCGCTGAGCCCCGCCCCTTCCCGCGGAGCGTACTCCCGCGGGGGGAGGCGGTGCCCCGCCGCCACGTGGTCAGCGTCATTTACGTAATCCCGCCCACCGCCTGCGCGCGCGCGGCGCCGGGGTGAGGCGGCCGGCGGGGGGAGCCCGCTGGCGTCAGGTGACGTCCCCGCAGATCACGTGTTCCACCCCCTCCTCCGCGTCGCCGAGCCCCACACACTCCCCCCCTTCTTCTTCCCCATTGGCCGCCGTCGAGTCACGTGATCCCCACCCCTCCTCTCCCCCCTCCTCTCCCTTTCTCCTTCCCCTCCCCTTCCCGCGCGGGCCCTTCCGCTTCCGGCGCGTGGCCCCGCCCCGCCCCTCCCCTCGCGGCCGTGCCCTCGCGCCGGCGGCGGCCGTTGCTGCGCCACGAGCGGGAGCGACATGGCCGGGCCGGTACCGGGGGGAGGGGGGGATCAGGGAGGGGAGGGGGGGTCGCGGGAGACGAGGGGGGCGGGAGGGAAAAGGGGCAGTTAGGGAGGGGGGAGGGGCGGGTGTTTGGGAGGGGGCGGGGGCGGTTTTGTGAGGAGTTTGGGGGGTTTTTGTGAGGGAAAGGGGGGTTTTGTGAGGGAGAGGGGGGGTTTGTGAGGGAGAGCGGGGGCTTTGTGAGGGGTTTGGGGGGGGTTGTGAGGGGGAGGAGACGGTTTATGAGGGGGAGGGGGGTTTGTGAGGGGGAGGGACAGTTTGGGGGGGTCGTGAAGGGGAGGGGCGGTTTTGAGGGGGTGTTTGTGTGGGGGAGGGGGGTTTGGGGGAGTTTGTGAGGGGGAGGAGCAATTTTTGAGGGGGAGGGGCAGTTTTAGGGTGGTTGTGAGGGGGAGGGGGCAGTTTTGGGGGTGCCCTGTGTGGGGAAGGGGCGGGTTTGTGAGAGGGAGGGGGTGCGTGTGGGGGAGGGGCACGCGGGGGGGGGCTGTTAGTGTGGGGGAGGGGCTGTGTTTGGGGGGTCACGGAGGGGGGAGGAGCTGCGCAGCGGCGGGAGGAGGGGGGCGTGGCCTGGTCGTGTTTGGGGGCGCGGCTGGGGAAGGGGGCGGGGCTTCAGCGCCACCTGCGTGGGGCGGAGCTGTAGGTGCAGAGGGGTGGGGCTTCAGGCATGCGGGGTGGGGCCAGGGGAAGGGGCGGGGCTTGAGGCACTGCCTACATCCCTTTGGGGGGCTGGGGGGGTGCTGACCCCCCCCCCCCCCCGCAGTAGCCCCCCTCCGGGCAGTATGGCGGAGGGCTGGGTGGAGTGCCCCGCCCTGGGGCCTGGCTGGAAACGGCGGGAAGCCTTCCGAAAATCCGGAGCCACCTGTGGCCGCACTGACACCTACTACAAGAGGTACTCCTCCCCCACCCTCTACACGCTTGGGTGCCCCCTTCCCCCATTTCCACTCCCTCCCCCACAAAAAAGATCATGGAACACCCCCTCCCTTCTCCTTTAAAGCTAATTCTGGAGATGGAACTAGCTCTAGCCCTACTCCCTCCAGTGCAGACCATGCCCTTCTTGGGTTTAAGCCCCACCTCCTGCCAGTTTTGGGGCTGCCCTCTAAGCTTGGACCCCCCGGGTGGTTTGACAGCCCCTTGCCTCCCCCCAGCATCATATTCCCCCCCTGCCAAGCTATTTTGGGGTCTCCCCACTTCCAGGTTCCCCCCCGCTCACTTTCCAACAGAGCCCCCCCAGATTTCTCCTGCCTGTTTCAAGCTTCTTCCCCTCCTTACACCTCATATCAATTTTAAGCCCCCCCTGGCCACTTTGGAGTCCCCTGGGATCTAGCACACTCCCCCAGATTTTGGGGGACACACCCCATGCCTTGATTTCACACCATACCCCCCCCCCATTTTTGTGCCTCCTCTTGCTTCCCCTTGGTTTTTGGGGTCCCCCTCGTGTGAGCGACACCCCCCCAGGGTTTGGGGAACCCCTGTGGGGTTTTGGGGAACCCCCCCCGATTTTGGGGACCCCCCCCACCCCACAGCCCCACGGGGGAGAAGTTCCGCAGCAAGATCGAGCTGAGTCGGTTCCTGGGGCCCAGCCGCGACCTCGGCAACTTTGACTTCAAGCACGGGCTGGAGCTCTCCGGCCCCCCCAAGGTACGAGGGGGGGTCCCCCAAAACTGGGGGGGTCAGAAATCAGAACATCCTAAAAAAAAAGGTAGAGGGAGAACATTAAAATTCTTTTAGAGCAGCAGAGGTAGTGGGGAGGGGACCCCCCAAATCTGAGGGGCGGGCCAAAAATCAGGGGACCGGACCCACCCCCCGGGGGGAGGAGGGGAAGCCAGAACCTGGAGCAGCATGGGGGTGGGTAGGGGGATTTGGGGGGGCACCCCAAAATTGGAGGGTACCCCAAAACTTGGGGGGGCTGGGGATTATGGGGGATGACCCCAGATTGGGGAGGGGCAGCTGGAATGGGGGGGGGCAATTTGGGGGGGGCCTAATTAAGTGGGAGGGGGCAGATTAAGGGGGGAGCAAATTGAGAGGAGATACCCAAAATGGGGGGGGCATTCCCAAAATGGAAAAGAGGAATGAGGAAGCTGCAGATATGGGGCGGCCCTAAATATGGGGGGGGGGGAATGAGGAGATTCTGAATTGGGGGAGTGGGGGTCCCCAAGTTTAAGGGTGGCATAATTGGGGGGGGGACATTGAAGTGGGGGGCAAAAGGGGAGTCCCCAAAATGTTGCCCCAACCCCCCATGACCCCGTTTTCTCTCTCCCCCCACCCCAGGCCAGGAAGGGCCCCAAATGGCGCCCGCCTGCTGGGCCCCCCCCGGAGCCCCCCCCGGAGCCCCCCCCCGTCCTGGAGGAGCAGGTGGGCGGGGCTGAGCCTGAGGAGACTCCGCCCCCACCGGCTGAGGAGACTCCGCCCCCACCGGCTTTGAGCCCACCTCCTCCTGCTGAAGCTCCGCCCCTGCCGGAGCCCCCCCTCCCTCGGCGGACCCGCAAGCGGCCCCCCCCGGAGCCCCCCCAGGAGGGGGTGGTGGCGTGAGTGCAGGAGGGGCTCCGGGGGTCTTCCTGGATGACTGGGGGGGGGTCCTTGGGGGGCGTCTTTGGATGCCTGGGGGGGGGAGGGTCCTGTGTGCCTTAGAGGGGGTGGGGGTGCCCTGGACACATGGGTGCCCCCCTGACGCCTGCGTGCCCCCCCCCCCCCCGCAGGTGCTGCGCCGCCTGCCAGAGCCTGTTTCCGGGGGTGACGCTGCCCAGTCAGCGGCGGTGCCGCTGGCTCTGCCCCGAGTGCCGCGGTGAGCCTTGCTCCTTGTCTTCCTTCTTCTCTGAGCCTTCCTTATTCTCTTACTCCTCTTCTTTGGAACCGTGTTACTACTTTTCTTTAGAACCCACTTCTCCTTTCTTTGAGCCTTCCTGCCAACTATCATCATCACCCTCACTCTCTGAGCTCTGCTCCCCCTGTCTATCAACATTGTCAAGCTTTTTTTCTCTTTATCATTCCTCTCTAACCATTCTTTGTCCCACCATCATTTTTCTTCTCTAAACCTTTTTCATTCCCAGCACCTTTCTCCTTCTCTTTTTCTGAGCCTTCCTCCCCCCACTCTCCTTCTCTGAGCCTTTCTCCCACCATCGTCTTCCTTCACTGAGTCTTCTTCCCCCCAGCACCTTTGTTCTCCTCCCCTTCTGAGCCTTGTTCCCCCCCTCATCCTCCTCAGACCTTTTCTCCCAAGCCATCTTCCCCCCCCAGCACCTTCTTCCTCCTCCTGTTCTGAGCCTTCTTCCCCGCATCCTCCTGCTCTGAGCCTTTCTCGCACCATCATCACCCTTTTCTGAATCTTCTTCCCCTGTAGCCCCTTTGTTCTTCTCTGCTTTTAAGCCTTCCTCTCCCCTCATCCTCCTCTGAATCTCCCCTCCCCCAACCCTTTTTCCCCCCCAGCACTTTTCTCCTCCCCCTCCTTACCATCCTCCCACCATCCTCCTCCTCCTCCTCTAAGTCTTCTTACTCCCCAGCACTCTTCTCCTGCTCTGCCCACCCCTTTCCTACTCCCTTTGTCTTCCTCCTGTTTTCTGGGTGCCCCTGGCAGGGGTGAGGGGGAATTGGGGGGTGGGTGGGTCCTGGGGAGGGGGGTCAGGGTGCCCCCCACCCCCTGACACCTCCCTACTTTCCTTCTCCTCCCCCAGCCCAGCGCCGCGATTTCAACCGAGAGCAACGATTCTTCAAGGTACCCCCCAAAACTGTGTCCCTACCCCCTTTTTTTTGGGGGGGGGGTGGACCCCCCCAACCACTGGGGTCCCTCACCCTCCCCATCCCCTTTACCCCCCTCCCCTGCAGCGGGTGGGCTGTGGCGCCTGCCAGGCCTGTCGCATCCCCGAGGACTGCGGCATCTGCAGCGCCTGCGCCCGCCCCACCCCCACCCCCGCCCGCCCCCCCAAGTGCCTCCTGCGCCGCTGCCTCCGCATCGTCAAGAAGGTACCGCCCCCTCGTCACGCCCCCGTGTCACCCTCGACCCCCCCCGTGTCACCCTCGCCCGTCTCCGTATCACCTTCACCCCCCACGTCACTCTCCTCCCTCTCTGTGTCACCCCCCCACGTCACCCTCACCCCCCTCTGTGTCACCCCCCCCCCCCCCCCAGTGTTACTGGCACTGTCACCCTCAATGTCACACACCTCCTGTATCACTGGCACCCCCGTCACCATGTCGCTGTCACCCTGCTGCCGGTGTCACCATCACCAAGCCCCAGCTGGTGGCAGGGGTGACAAGATGGCCGCTGGGTGTTGTCACCCCCCCCAGCATGTTGTCACCCCCCGAGGTTGTTGTCACCCATCCCCACAAGGTGTTGTCACCCAGCGTAGAGTGTTGTCACCCCCCCAGGGTGTCATCACTCACCCTGTGGCTGTTGTCACCCTGACTTGGTGGTGGCAGTGTCACTGTCACTGTCACCCCCCCAATGTCTGTTGCCAGTCACCCCCCCAAGGCTGTTGTCACCCCCCCAACGCTGGTGGCAGTGTCACTGCCACCCCCCATGGCCATTATCACCCCCTCATGACAACACCGTCACCCCGTGTTGTGCCCTGCCCGTCCACGCGTGTGACCCCATGTCACGGCGTGTGGCACCTGCCCCCCCCCCCCCCCCCCATCCAAGGGTGCGTTTCAGGGCACGTGGATGCATGTTGACCTGTGTTACCCTGTGTTCTCCCAGCGTCTGGGTTGTGACAGGTCCCTATCACCCCCTGTCCCCCCAAACTCCCCTGAATGATGCATGTGGAGGCATGTTGATGTGTGTTAACCCATGTTATCCCATGTTATCTTGTGTTTCTCCCCCAGGGCCTGGGTTATGGGTCCTGCCTCCCCCCCGTCACCCCCGTGTTCCCCCATACCTGTGTCTGAGGCTGCATGTTATCCCATGTTGTCCCGTGTTATCCCGTGTTGTGGCCCACAGGGTCTGGGCTGCAGCTCCTGCCCGGGCTGCCTGTCCCCTCATGTCCCCCATACCCATGTCCGAACCTGCACATTAACCCGTGTTAACTCATTTTTAATCCACGTTAACTCATATTAAACAATGCTAACCCATTTTTGAACCATTTTTAACCCTTGTTAACCCATGTTTAACTCGTGTTAACCTATGTTGGCCCATTTTTAACCCATGTCAGCCTATTTTTATGGCACGTTATCCCACGTTATCCTGTGTTCTGTCCTGCAGGGCCTGGGCTGCCTGTCCCCCCGTGTCCGCCAAACCCATGTCTGAAGCTTCATGTTAACTTGTATTAACCCACGTTAGCCCATATTAACCCATTTTTAACCCATGTTAACCTGTGTTAACCCATTTTCAGTCCACGTTCAGCCAGTTTTAAACCATTTTTAAGCCGTGTTAAGCCACGTTATCCCGTGTTCCATCCTACAGGGCCTGGGCTGCGGCTCCTGCCCGGGCTGCCTGACCACCGAGGACTGCGGCAGCTGCTGCATCTGCCTGCGCCGCCTCAAACCCGGCCTCAAGCGCCAGTGGCGCTGCCTGCGCCGCCGCTGCCTGCGCCCCAAGGTGGGGACACCCCCGTGTCACACGTCACACCCCACACCCCCCCCGCCGCCATGTCACCCACCCTCTCCCTGACTCCCCCTTTTCACCCCCCCCCCCCCCCGTATCCCCGCAGAGGTCGGGGGCGGCCAAGAAGACGACGACTTACGGCACCCGGAAGGTGACGGTGGTGAGCAACCCCCCCGCAAATCCTGGGTCCCTTGGGGGGGGGGAGCCTAGATGTCTGGGTGCCTCCCCCTCACCCCCAGAATCCCCCCCCCCCAGAAATGGAAGCCCCCCGTGGAGCGGGAGCCCAGCGCCACTCCCAGCACCAGGCACAGGGTGAGTGTGAACCCCCCCCACCTCCCATGTCACCCAGGTGTCTGGGTGCGCCCCCCCCCCACCACCATCATCATCTTCATTCTCATTCTCAGAAGCAGCTGAACAAGGTGAAGGAGAAGAAAAGACCGGGGAGACCCCCCAAGCACCCCGGAGCCCGTGGGGGGGGGCCGGTGAGTACCTGACACCTGGGTGGCCCCCCCCGCTCCCCCGCCCAAACTCTTGGGTCCCCCCCACACTCTTCAGACCCCCCAAAATCTTGGGACCGCCCCAGATACCTGGGACCCCCCCCCAGACGCCTGGGACCCCCCCAAACTCCTGGGACCCCTCCACATTCTTGGGTCCGTCGTCCCCCCCCCCTTGCCTGGTGCAGCTATTAGGTGCTGGGGGGGGGCCATAATGCTCCTAATAGTGGGGTACAGTACCATGATATTGTTAATAGCTGCTCCAGCGCCTAATATTGGGGTTCAGGTAGGGGAATAGTGAGGTGCAGGTACCAAAATGTTCCTAAGATTGGGGTCTGGGTACCGTAATGCTACTCATAGATGCTCCAGGGTCGATATCGGGGTCCAAGCTACCCTAACAGTGGGGTGCAGGTATTGTAGCACCCCAATAGTGGGGTCTACTTACCATAACGTCCCTAATAGCTGCCCCAGCCTTCATCTTGGGGCTCAAGCTACTGTAATAGCAGGGTTCAGCTGCCACAATGCTCCTAATAGCTGCTCCTGCCTTAATTTTGGGGCTCAGCCTGCTTTAATATTGGGGTTTAGATACTGTAATGTTCCTAGTAGGGGAGCTCAGGTACTGTAACACCCCTAAAACTGGGGCCAGGTTGCCAAAACACCCCTAATAGTTGTTCCACGGCAAATATCGGGGTCCCAGCTGCCCTAATAGTGGGGTTCAGGTACCGTAATATTTATAATAGTGGGGTTCAGGTACTGTAATCCCCCTAAAACTGGGGCTGGGTTACCACAACACCCCTAATAGCAGCTCCATTGCAAATATCGGGGTTCCAGGTACCCTAATAGTGGGGTTCAGGTACCACAGTGTTCTTAATAGTGAGGTTCAGGTACTGTAGCACTCCTAATAGTGGGGTCCAGTTACTGTAATGCCCCAAATAGCTGCTCCAGCCTGAATACCAGGGTCCAAGCTACTGTAATAGTGGGGTTCAGGTACCGTAATGCCCCAAATAATTGGGGTTCAGTTACCGTAATGCCCCTAATAGCTGCACCAGCCTTAATAACCAGCTTCAGCCTAACTCGCTGCTGGCGCTCAGCTCCCATAATGCCCCTAACACCGCTTCCCACTACCATAACGCTCCTAATAGCTGCTCACGCACTAACCCCACTGCCCAGCCGGGCCCTTGAGGTGGGAAAGGGAGGGGGGTGGGGGGGTTAGTTGGAGGGGTTTTTTTTTGGGGGGGGATGACCCCCGCTTTCTGCCATCAGCGGGGGGCGCGGAGCCGGGGCAGCCGGCGGTGCGGGGCCTGCGAGGCCTGCCTGCGCCCGGCCGACTGCGGCCGCTGCGACTTCTGCCGGGACAAGCCTAAGTTCGGGGGGCAGAACCTCAAGCGCCAGAAGTGCCGCTGGAGGCAGTGCCTGCGCTGTGCCATGGTGGGTGACCCCCCACTCCTCGCCCCACTCTCCCCCCCCTACCCTGCTCCCGGTAACTCCCAGCATCTTCCCAGTAAGCCCCAGCCATCCCCTTTGCTCCATTTCCTGGCAAACCTGATGCCTTCCACCGGGGAAACTGAGGCACGTTCAAGGCTGGGGCGGGGGGCCTCTCCCCTGCCCACCCCTAGCGCTGGGTGGGGCCCATTTTGGACCAGTATGGACCAGTTTGGGGAGGGTTGTGGAGGGAGAGGGGGTGTTGTTTGGCACTCAGGTGCTGCCCGGACGCCTGGGTCCCCTTTTTTTTGGGGTGGGGGTCACCCGGACGCCTGGGTCCTCTCTGCATTGCTTGGCTTTGGGGGGGGGGGGCTTGCCCAGACACCTGGGTCCCTTTTTTGGTGGGGGGGGAAGGGGGGGCCCCTGGACGCCTGGGGTGTGGGGGGGTTGTTCCTGCATCTTTCTCCCTCCCCCTCCAAATCCATATCCCTTCCCCCCCCCCCAAAATCGGGGTGTCATCCCACCCCCGTCCCCGCTGAGGTCTCTCTCCCGGCGCAGAGGCGGCTGCTGCCGGCGCGGGGGGGTCCGGGGGGGCCCCCCTGGAGCGGCCACCCCCTCCCCCCCTCCAGGCCCCGCCGCCGCCGCCCCCCCCCGACCCCCCCCGCGCCGCCGCCCGGAGCCGCCGCCCGCCCCGCCCCCCCCACAAGGTAACAGGACCCCCCCCTTTTTCCCACCGAGGGGGGGGACCCCACAAAATACTCCCCCACGGGACCCTCACACACACCCCCCCCTAAAACCCCGGGCTCCCCCCACCTTCACCAAGGTCCCCCCTCCAGATATATGGGTCCCCCCAAATTTGGGACCCCCCCAAATTAGGGGACCGCCCCCCAGATTTGCCCCTCATACCCCACAGAGCCCCCCCCAATGTAACGGTACACCCCCACGCCCCAAATTTGGGGACCTCCCTTGCTGTGCTTGCTCTGCTGCTCTGCTCTGCGCTGCCTCCGACCCCCCCCTTCTTCAGGGGACCCAGGCGTCCGTGTGCCCCCCCCTCGGGGGGGGGGGAAGGGTGGGGTGGGGGTGCTTTTGGGGGGGGATGCCCGGACGCCTGGGTCCCCCCCCACCCCCAAGGCTTGTGTGTGCCTCAGTTTCCCTTTGGGGGGCGGGGGGGGGGGGGGCATCACTCCCCGGATGCCTGGGTCCCTTGTTTGGGGCGGGGGGGAGTGTCCCTTCCTGAATGCCTGGGTGCCCAGTCCATTTTGGGGGGGAGGGGGCGGGGTGGTCCCCTGGACGCGGGGGTTCTTGACGTGCCCCCCCCTCCCCCCCTCAGGACAAGGAGCACCCAGCAGGGGGGGCTGAGAAGGGTCCTGGACCCCCCCGGGGAACCCCCCTACACCTGTCCCCCCTTAAAGAAGAGCCGGGACCCCTCCCCCACCTGGAGGTAAGACCCTCCCCCACCCCAGACACCCAGCTCCTCCCCTCCCCCCACCTCTGCTAACAGCTCCCCCCTTCTTTGCCCCTCCCCCAGGACCCCCGGCTGGGCCTTCTCATCGCCTCGGCCCCCCGCCTCAAATCGACCCCCCCAGAGCCCAGCGTCATCCCCGGACCGGTAAGAAAAAGAATTTGGGAGTTGGCCTTGGAGCACCCTCCCCACCCCAGATACCTGGGGGGCGGGCCTCCATCCATCTCCTCCCCCCCCCCCCCCAAATTAACCCCTTTCCCCCCTCCCCCTCAGCCCCCTCCAGGAGATTTGGGGGTCTTGATTGCCGCAACCCCCCGGGTGAAGCAGGAGCAGCCGCAGCCCAGTGCCTCACTGGTGCCGGTAAGTGGGAGGGGGACGGGCACTGGGCAGGGGCTCCCCTCCCCCAGATGCCTGGGTTCACACTCAACCCCCACCCCCCATTTATTTTTGGCACCCATAGGTGCCCCCCCGGCTTCCCCCTGCCCAGCTGGTGGTACTGGATGAGAGTGAGGAAGAGGAGGAGGAAAGGGGCAGCCGAGTGGTGAGGGGGGGCGGGGGGGGCCAAATGCTTGGGTCCCTTGGGGTTTTTTTGGGGGGGGGGTGGTCCTCAAAGAACTTGGGGTCCTGGGGAATTGGGGGGGGGCCCTAAAGGGGGGGAGATTGGAGGCTAAGGGGGGGGATTGGAGGCTCTGAGGGTTGGGAGGGGGCCCTGAGGATTTTGGGGGGGTCCTAGGGGTTTGGGGGGGTTGTGGTGGGGTCTTGAGGGGCCTTTAGGGGGGCTCTTGAGGGTTTGGGTGGGGGGGCCTTTAGTGGGGCTTTGAGGGTTCGGAGGGGGCCTGGGTGGCTTTGGTAGGGTTCGGGGGGGGTCTTGGGGGTCTCTAAGGGTTTGGGGGGCCGGGGGGGGCTCTGAGGGTTTTGGGGGGGGGTCTTGGGGGTGTTACAAGGTGACTGGGGGGGGATGGGGTGTTTGTGGGGCTCTCGAAGCGCCCCTCCCCCCTTCCTTAACCGGCCCCTTTTTCTTTTTCTCCCCCCCCAGCCCCTCCCCCTCCCCCCCCGCCCCACCCTGTTGGCCCGACGCTTTTTTAGCCGAATTAGCCGAAATCCCCCTCCCGGCTCATTGGGGGGTGGTGGGGGGGGACGAAGGGGCTTCCCCTCCCCCCTCCCCTACCGCCGCCCCCCCTTCCCCCTCCCCCAGCACCCCCGGCCTCCGCCTGGTCCAGCGCTCCCCCCGCTCGCCCATGGCCGCCACCGTCGTCCTCTTGGCCCCCGGTTTGGCTTTTCGAGTTTTGGTGGCTCGAAGACGACCCGTCCCCCCCGGGCACGAAGTTTTAACTCGACGGCCCCCCCGGCTGCGTTCCGTCGATGACCTCGTCGAACTCCTTTGTGACCTTGAAGCGTATCGACCCTGTCCCGGCCCCCCTGGCGAAGCCCCCCGACCTCCCGCTCCCCGATGTCAGGTTCTAGTACCGGGGGGGAGGTGTTGTCGCCCCTGTTTGCTCCTGGGAGGGGGAGGAGACTGAAAGGGGGGGGCCCTAAAGGTGTTTTTTTTGGGGGGGGGGGGAACACGTGCTAAATTTGGCGGGGGGGGGGCCTAAAAGTGAGGGGAACCGAAGTGAGGGGGAACTAAAAGTGGGGGGAACTGGAGTTGGGGGGGCTAAGTGGGGGGAGGACTAAAGGGGGGAATTATATGGGGGGGAACTAAAAGTGGGGGGAACCAAAATGAAAGGGAACTGGAGTTGGGGGGGGGCTAAATGAGGAGAGGAATAAAGGGGGGGACCAGTTGAGGGGGGGAACCAAAGTGAGGGGGAACTGGAGTTGGGGGGGGACTAAACTGGGGGGGAACCAAAGTGAGGAGTAATTAAAATGGGGGGGACTAAGTGGGGGGAGGGGCCAATGGGGGCTGGGGGGGAACTAAAGTTGGGGGAACAGGTTGTGGGGGGAGGGGTTGGGGCGTTGCACAGGTGGGGGTGGGGGAGCACATTGGGACAGACCCATAGGGTGTTAATGGGGAGGGCACCCCAAGTTTTGGGGACCCCCTGGCACTGCAAAATTGGCAGTTGAGGGGACACCCCCCCCCCGCTGACATCCCAAAATTAGGGGGTTCCCCCCTTTTTTTGGCACAGTCCCCCCCACCCCCCCCCCAATTCGGTTTCCCAGGGATTTTGGGGTGCCCCCCCAATAGCACAGACCCCCCCCTTCAACCCCAGCACCCCGTTTTTGGGGGGAGGGGCTGTCAGCACCCATCAGGTTTAGGGGGGTCCCCCTCCCCCCGCTGGCCCCTCCCCCACCCTCAGAGCTTCTATTTTTGACACTGGAACTGCCCCCCGCCCCCCCCCGCAAAATGGGGGTGCGGCCCCTTTAAGACCCCCCCCGTCTTTCCAAGTTAGGCCCCGCCCACACGCTGCGCAGCCCCGCCCCATGTCTTCCGCTCCCCTCCCCCCACCGAGGGGTGGAGCCTGCTGCGGCCCCGCCCCCCCTTTAACTACTTCGGTTTTTTGGGTTGAAAAAACAGGAATTTGGGGAAAACAATTTTGGGCAAAAAGGGGGGGAGGCACGGACGAAACGGGTCGTGCAGGAGGGGACGAAGCGAAGCACGCCCCGCCCCCTCGAGGCCACACCCATCCTCTTTACTCCGCCCCCCCGCCGCCTTCAGGGAGATTTGCGCCGAAGCCATAACCCCGCCCACCCCTCCCCTTGGCCACGCCCCTTACCCTATGGCCACGCCCCACTCCTCTAGCTCCGACCCCCTCCTGTCAGCAGAATTTAAAGAGACCGCGAGGAACTTATTTTTTTTAATGTAATAAAAGTTTTAAGGAGAAAAATGGAAGGTTGGGGGGGGAGGGGAAGGAGAGGGGGAGGGGACCTCACCCACCCCCACCCCCAAAAACCTTCTCCAGCAACCGCCGGGGGGGAGCATTTGGGGGGGGTCGACTTTTGCGTCCCCAAATCTCTTCCTCGGTGGCTCGTTGGGTGAAGCGCCGGGGCGGGGGCTGGGCGGGGGGGTCTCGGCCGGCGGGGGGAGGGGCGGCGTTGTCCGTCAGTGCCGGGGGGGCATCTCGGCGGGCGGCAAAGAAGCCCCCCTCCCGTTTCGCCTGAGCCACTTCGGCCCGAAGGCGCTGAGCTCGCACTTGCCGTTCGTAGCTGAGCCGTTCGCTCAGGTGCGGCCAGTGGAAACCGGGGAGGTACTGGGGGGGGGGGGGTGGGGTTAAGACCCCCCCAAAATCCTCCTGTACCCCCCCAGTGTGGTTTCAGGGGGGTAGGGAGCCTGGAAGAGGCCCCCCACCGTCCTGGCACCACTCAATGCGGTCGAGGTTTTAACGAGGGGATTCAGGTGTCTGGGAAAGCCCCAAAAGTGTGTCCCCCCCCAAAAAAAAGGGGACCCAGGTATCCAGAACTCCCCTTAAGGGGGCCCCCAAAGACCCAAAAGTGCCCCCCAAAAAAGGGGGACCTCAAGACCTGCCCCTCCCCCCTAAACAGGACCCCAAAGACCCCCCCCAAAAAGGGGGACCTCAAGACCTGCCCCTCCCCCCTGAAAAGGACCCCAAAACCCTCCCCCAGAAGAGCACCCAGATATCCAGGACCCCCCCCACCCACAGAAGTGACCCCCAAGACACCCTCCCCCCCGCAAAAAGGGACCCATGCATCCAGGACCCCCCCCAAAAGTGCTACAATCACGCTCCCCCCCAAAAAGGAACCCCAAGACACCTTCCCCCACCCAAAAAATCAGACCCAGGTATCTGGGACCCCCCCCAAAAATGCCCACCCCCTACCTTGAGGCTCCAGAGGTGATGGCGGAAGGGGCTGCGGGGGCGGGGGGTCATGGGGGTCCCGTGCAGGAGGGCGGCCGCTCGTTTGGCCGCTCGTTTGTCCCGAAATTCCACCCAACCCTCGACAAAGGAACCGGCCGATGGACCCGGGCGCTGCCTCCTCTTCCTCACTCTTCCGCCTGGGGAGGGGGAGCACCCATGGGTGCTGGTTAGGCACCCCACCGGGGGGGGGGGGGCTCTGACCCCTATAGGGCTTCTAGGGGCTACCCCGACCCCCCCGGGGGGACCCTGACCCCCCACCCATGGGTGTTGGCTGGTGGGGGGGCTCTGACCCCCCCATTCCTGGACCTATAGGGGCTCTATAGGGCACCCTGACCCCCACCCCAATCCCCTTAGGGCCCCCCCCCCCCAGCAGCACCCTGACCTCCACCCACGGGTGCTCACCCCACGGTTGGCAGAAGATGTGCCCCAACTCAGAGGAGTGTTGGGGGGCTCCCCCTGACCCCCACCCTGGGCCCCCCCAACACACCTCTCCCTTGGGACCCCCCCGTGACCCCCACCCACGGGTGCTCACCTCGGGGTTGCAGGAAGACGCGCCCCAACTCCCCGTGGGTCCCCAGCAGCGCCCGAGCGTGGCGGGGGCCGAACCCCGGGGGGAGGAAGGAGAGGTAGAGCACCCCCGGCACCACCCGTTTCGGGGGGCACCCGCTCTTTTCGGGGGGGCACCCAACCTCAGAGGGGGGGGCCTGGGTGGGGGAGGGGAAGGGCTGGGAGCTTTCCTCCTCCTCCGCTTCTTCCTCCTTCTCTTTTTCCTCCTCTTCCTCGAGGGGGACTCGCTCACCCGCGGCCATCGCCTCTGCCATGGGGAGGAGGGGGTTAATGGGGTGGGGGGGGCACCCCAAGACCCCCAGAGACCCCCCCCAGCCTCCATAGGGTGCCCCCCGCACCCCAACACCCCCCCAGTGCCCCCCCAAACCCCCCAGTCCCCCCTGAAACCCCCCATAGGGCCCCCGGACCCCCCCAGGGTCCCCCCAAACCCCCCCAGTCCCCCCTGAAACCCCCCCCCAGGGGCTCCTACACCCCAAAACCGCCCCAGGGTCCCCCAACCCACCCATAGGGCCCCCCTGGACCCCCCCAGGGGCTCCTGCACCCCAAAACCGCCCCAGACCCCCCCAACCCACCCATAGGGCCCCCCTGGACCCCCCCAGTCCCCCCATTATCCCCACTGGGAGCTCCCCCCCCCAAGGGATCCCCCAGACCACTAAGATCCCCCCTAAACCCCCTCCCCCCCCCCGCCGGGAACCCCAAATCTCCCCCCCCCGGCCCCCGCCGATACCGCACCCTGAGAGCACCACCGGCCTGTGTCGTAAAATTAAAGGAAAGCCGTAAAACGCGGTCGAGAGGGGACGGGCGCTGTCGCGAAAAAGCCGGAAAGCGCGGCGGAGAAGTGGGAGGGCGGTGCGGCGGAGGCGGTGGGGGCGTGGTTTGGGGCGGGGGCGTGGTTAGGGTTTGGGCGGGAAGGGCGCGCGGCGGCGTTTGGGCGGGAAGGGCGTGCGGGGGCGCCGTTTAACGGTCGTTAACGGTCGCTTAACGGTCACGGCCGCCGCCGGCGGCTCCTCAGGCTTCGTTTCCCTCAGGCTTGTCTCCCCCAAGGGCCCCTCGACCCCCCCCCGGGTCCCCTCAGCCCCCTCGTAGCCCCCCCATTGTCCCCCTCAGCCCCATATGTCCCCTTCGGCCCCCCCCAAATGTCCCCTCAGCGCCCCCATAGCCCCTCCATGTCCCCTCAGCCCCACATGCCCCCTTTAGCCCCCCCCCAAGTGTCCCCGCAGTCCCCCCATATCCCCTCAGCCCCATATGTCCCCTTCGGCCCCCCACAAAATGTCCCCTCAGCCCCCCCATAGCCCCCCCATGTCCCCTCAGCCCCATATGTCCCCTTTAGCCCCCCAAAAAGTCCCCTCAGCCCCACCACTGTCCTCCATTTTCCCCCTCAGCCCCCCCATTGTCCCCCTAAGCCCCATATGTCCCTTTTAGCCCCCTCAAAAGGTCTCTTCAGCCCCCTCCAAATGTCCCCTCACCCCCCCCCACTGTCCCCTCAGCCCCATGGCGGGGGGGTCATGGGCCCGGACGCCTGGCTCCCCTGGCTGCAGCCGAGCAGCGGGATTATCCCCCTCCTCCCACTACCCCCCCAGCGCTAATCTGGCAGCTGGGGGGGGATTAGGGCCCCCCCAATCCCCCCAGGGTGCTCAGCCCCACAGCACCCAACCCACAGCAGCCCTAGCCCCACAGCAGGACCTCCAGGAGGTTTTTTTTGCAGGGGGGGTGGCGTCCTTAATCCCCCCCCCCCAAAGTAATTAACAGCTGCTTTAATTGGAGGAGGGGTGGCCTAGAGGATCATGGGAGTTCGGTCAAGCTCAGCGGGGGCAGCGGGGGGGGGGACAACACCCAGATGTCCGGGGTGTGGGGGAGGGGGGGAGCCCCCACCCCCACCCCCGCATTCACTGCTGGCTCTCAGGGGACCCGGGAGCACCAACCCAGGTGAGCGGGACTTGGGGGGGGGGAACGACACGACCCCCAGGGACCTAGGACCCCTGAGTCCCCCCTCACACCCCATAGGGTGCCGAGGACCCCCAAACCCCCATCATAGGTGGGTGCCAGCCCCCCCAGCCCTTACCCTGTGGGGTGTCACCCTGCCCCATAGGGTGCTATCCTCCCCCATAGGGTGTCCCCCCCACCCCATAGGGTGCTGCTCTGCCCCACAGGGTGTCACCCCACACCATAGGCCGCCCCCTAACCCCCCCCTCTCTCCTCCCCCCTCCCCAGCCCCGCCATGCTGCTCCTGCTGACCCTCAGCACCCTGAGCACCCTCTGGCCCCTTGGCTCGGCCCCTCCATCCCCCACCCAACCCCACGCCATCCGCCTGGAAGGTGACCTCACTTTAGGGGGACTTTTCCCCGTCCATGCCCGCGGACCTGCCGGAATTCCGTGCGGTCCGGTAAAAAAAGAAAAAGGGATTCACCGGTTGGAAGCCATGCTCTACGCCCTTGATCGCGTCAACGGGGACCCCCGGGTGCTCCCCAACCTCACGTTGGGTGCTCGGATCCTCGACACCTGTTCCCGGGACACCTACGCCCTCGAACAAGCTCTGAGTTTCGTTCGGAGTCTTTTACCCCCCGCGGGGGGGGAAGGAACGTGTCCCGACGGTAGCCCCCCACGAAGACCCCCCCCCGAAAGATTGGTGGGGGTCATCGGTGCTTCCGCCAGCTCCGTTTCCATCATGGTGGCCAACGTTCTGCGGCTCTTCGCTGTGAGTTGGGGATGTTGGGGACATGGGGTGGGGTGGCGTTGGGGACATTTGGAGGGTGTTGGGGACATGGGGGGGGGGTTGGGGGGACACGGGGGACATCCTCATCCCCATCACGGTGGCCAACGTCCTGTGGGACGTTGGGGACATGGGGGGAACAGCTCTGTCCCCATGGTGTCCCTGTCACAGGCCCTCCCTGTGAGTGGGGGGGGGACATGGGGACACCCCGGACACCTGGGTCCCCTTCCAGAACCTTCCCCCCCCTCCAGGGGGGTCTTACCCACAATGCCCTGGGGCGGCAGCAAATGGCCCCGGGGGGATTAGAGGGGATTAGGGACACGGGGGGGGCCCGGACAGCTTGTTCCCCCCGGGTGTGTCCATGTGTCACCCCCCCAGTGCCAGGTCCCCTCCTGCCCCCCCCCATGTCCCCAACGTCCTCGATGTCCCCAACGTCCCCCGATCAGCTACGCCTCGACGGCGCTGGAGCTGAGCCCCCACATCCCAACGTCCCCTCACTCCTTTGTGTCCCCAACATCCCTGATGTCCCAAACATCCCCGACGTCCCCGACATCCCTGATGTCCCCGATGTCCCCTGTGTCCCCGACGTGTCCCCTCTCGTCCCCAGATCCCGCAGATCAGCTATGCCTCGACGGCGCCGGAGCTGAGCGACCCAGGGCGTTACGAGTACTTCTCGCGGGTGGTGCCCCCCGACTCGTACCAGGCGCAGGCCATGGTGGACGTGGTGCGGGCCCTGGGCTGGAGCTACGTCTCCACCCTCGCCTCCGAGGGCAACTACGGCGAGAGCGGCGTCGAGGCCTTCGTCCAGAGCTCCCGCGAGGCCGGTGAGGCACTGGGAGGCACTGGGAGGGAGGGATCTGCCCTGGTACGTGACAGAAAATTGAGTGGGAGAGGGGGAGATGCCTTGGTTTGAGACTAGGAAGGGAGTGGGGTAGACTGGGAGGCACTGGGAGAGGAACTGGGAGGCACTGGGATATACTGGAAGGGACTGAGATATGGTGGGAGGGACTGGGATATACTGGAAGGGACCGGGAGGGAGGGCTCGGCGGAGGAGTGGGGAAGGTGTTGCCCCCTTCGCCACCACCAGTGCCTAACTGGAGTCTACTGGGTGGTGGTGGGGGTACTGGTCTGTACTGGTTTGTACTGGTGCAGGGGGCCTGTGCATCGCCCAGTCCATCAAGATCCCACGGGAGCCGCGCCCGGGGGAGTTCGCCAAGGTGATTCGGCGCCTGATGGAGACGTCAACCGCCCGCGGTGTCGTCCTCTTCGCCAACGAGGATGACATTCGGTGAGACCAGTATAAACCAGTATGGACCAGTATAAACCAGGAACTGGCCCAGGAACTGCCCCCAGAGCCCCCAGCACAACCCGCAGTGGCTCCACCAGTGTGGGTGATGTCAAATGAGCGACCAGTAACCCCTATTATACACCAATAACCCCCAGTATAGTCCAGTAAGGACCAGTACACACCAGTATAGACCAGGAGCTGGCCCAGAAACTGCCCCCAGCACAACCCACAGTGGCTTCACCAGTGTGGATGACGTCAAATGTGTGACCAGTAACCCCCAGTGTAGACTGATATAAACCAGTATAGCCCAGTAGCCCCCCCAGTATAAACCAGTATAGAGCAAGAAGCACCAGTAACTCAGCCAGTCTGCCCCCCATTCCCTCGCAATAGACCCCCCAGTGCCCTCCCAGTCCATCCCAGTAGCTCCTGTCACTTCCCAGTCCCCCCCAGTCCATTCCAGTCCCCTCCCAGTCATCCCCCCCATCCCTCCCAGTAGCCTCCCAGTGCCCTCCCCGTCCCTCCCAGTCCCCCCCCAGTGCTCCCAGTAACCCCCCCTCTCTCCCTCCCGCAGGCGGGTGCTGGAGGCGGCGGCCCTGGCCAACCTCTCGGGTCACTTCTCCTGGGTGGGCTCCGACAGTTGGGGGGCCAAGATGGCGCCAGTGCAGGGGCTGGAGGCAGCCGCCCGCGGCGCCATCACCATCCTCCCCAAGCGCGCCTCCGTCCCCGGTGAGTCCTGGGATCTATGGGGCAGCACCACGGCGCTATGGGGCAGCCCCACAGCACCCTTGGTGGGGAACGGGATGGGATTTGTTTGGCTCGGGATGGGTGGGGGGGGGCTGTTTGAGGAGGGTCCCGTCACCATCTTGCTTATCAGGCTACGGCGTGCCCCATGGCGTGCCCCACGGCGCCACGGGGTGCCCCCCTGCAGGCTTCGACGAGTACTTCACCTCCCGCTCGCTGGAGAACAACCGCCGCAACCTCTGGTTCCACGAGTTCTGGGAGGACGATTTCAACTGCCGCCTGCCCCACAGCGAGCCCCACGGTGAGCCCCATGGCGGCCCCGGCACGCCCATCCGCAAGTGCACAGGTAATCTCCTCCTGCCCCATGGCGTGCCCCACCATGTGCCCCATTGCACCCTGGGCTCTGCCCCATAGCACCCCACAGCGTGCCCCTCAGCACCCCCGGCTGCCCCACAGCGTCTGGCTCCGCCCCATGGCTGCGATGGGGGGCTGTCTGTGCTGAGCTCCATGTGTGGGTCGCTCATGGGAGCCTGACCCCCATGTACGAGGCCCCCTACGTGCCCACCCCCCACCTGTGGGGCAGCCATGGGTCCCAGACCCATGAGTGTGGGGCAGAGCCTTCCTACCCAACCCCTCCCCACATCATGGGGCACCCTCATACCTACTCCCCGCCCCATGGGGCAACCCTGGGTGCCTTCCCCCCCATACGATGGGTACCCCCGGGTGCCCCCCAACTTCTGGGGCAGCCGTGGGTCCCTGACCCCCAAGTGTGGGGCAGGCCGGGAGCGGATTGGTCGGGACTCGCCTTACGAGCAGGAAGGGAAGGTGCAGTTTGTCATCGACGCGGTGCTGGCCATGGCCCACGGCCTCCACAGCCTCCTAGGGGAGGCCTGTCCGGGGGGGGGGCTCTGCGCCCGCATGGACCCCCCTGATGGCCGTCGCCTCCTCGCCCACATCCGCCGCGTCGCCTTTAATGGTACTGGGAGGCACTGGGAGGTGTTGGGAGGGGGATGGGGGACACTAGGAGGGAGCTGGGGGGTGCTGGGAGGAGGCCGGGGGTGGCTGGGGGGGGGCCTGGGGAGCACTAGAGACCATACTGGGATATATTGGGGGGCACTGGGGTGTACTGGGAGGCACTGGGAGGTGTTGGGAGGGAGCTGGGGGATGCTGGGAGGGGGCTAGGGGACACTGGAGACTGTACTGGGACATACTGGGAGGTGGCTGAGGGTGACTGGAGGGGTGCTAGGAGGGACTGGTGGCTTACTGGGAGGAACTGGGAGGCAATGGAGAGCATACTGGGAGGCACTGGAAGCCTCACTGGGATATACTGGGAGCACTGGCTTGCCCTATAGCGGGGGGAACGACAGTGCTGAGGGGGAGTGTTGCAGAGCCTTACTGCATAGTGGGCAGTGGGTGTTACTGGTTTTTACTGGTTTATAGTGGGTTTTAGTGGTATTTACTGGTTCTTACTGGTGCACAGGCAGCGCAGGGACGCCGGTGACCTTCAACGAGAACGGGGACGCCCCGGGGCGCTACGACATCTTCCAGTTCCAGGGCGGCAACGGCAGCGGCACCTACCGAGCCGTGGGGCAGTGGGTGCAGGGGCTGCGCCTGCGGGTGGGTGCTGGGCCCACCCCTCCCCCCACCTGGGTCCCCATGGGTGACCCCTCCCCCCTCATGGTCAGCTGGGTGCCCACCATGGTCAACTGGTGGAACCTCCATAGTCAACTGGGTGCCCACCATGGTCAACTGGTGGAAACCCAGTAGTCAACTGGGTGCCCACCATGGTCAACTGGTGGAACCTCCATAGTCAACTGGGTGCCCACCATGGTCAGCTGGTGGAAACCCAGTAGTCAACTGGGTGCCCACCATGGTCAACTGGTGGAACCTCAATGATCAACTGGGTGCCCACCATGGTCAGCTGGTGGAACCTCCATAGTCAACTGGGTGCCCACCATGGTCAACTGGTGGAACCTCCATAGTCAACTGGGTGCCCACCATGGTCAGCTGGTGGAACCTCCATAGTCAACTGGGTGCCCACCATGGTCAACTGGTGGAACCTCAATGGTCAACTGGGTGCCCACCATGGTCAACTGGTGGAACCTCAATAGTCAACTGGCTGCCCACCATGGTCAACTGGGTGCCCCCATGGTCAGCTGGTGGAACCTCCATAGTCAACTGGCTGCCCACCATGGTCAACTGGGTCCCACCACGGCCAACTGGGTCTCCTTGGTGGTGGTTCTCCGGCACGCCTGGGTCTTCTCGATGGGTGGGGTGTCTGGGGTGGGGAGGGGCACGGGCGGGCGGGTCTTCTCCTCACCTCTCCTCTCTCCCCATAGGCCGAGGAGATGGACTGGGGGTCCAACACCACGGCCCCTCCCCCATCGGTGTGCAGCCTCCCCTGCGGGCCAGGAGAAAGGAAGAAACCGGTGAAAGGCGTCCCCTGCTGCTGGCACTGCGAGCTCTGCGGCGGTTACCAGTACCGCGCCGACCTCCTCACCTGCCTGCCCTGCCCCACCCACCTCCGCCCCACCCCCAACCGCACCGCCTGCCGCCCCACCCCCGTCCTCCGCCTCCGTTGGGGCGACCCGTGGGCCGCCGTCCCGTTGGCGTTGGCCACCTTGGGTTTGATGGCCACGGCATTCGTCCTGGTCACCTTCGTCAAACATCACGAGACGCCCATCGTTAAGGCCTCGGGGCGGGAGCTGAGTTACGTCCTGTTGGCCGGCATCGCTTTGGTTTACGCCATCACCTTCATCATGGTGGCCGAACCCGGCGTGGGCGTCTGCGCCCTCCGGCGACTCTTCTTGGGTTTGGGGATGAGCCTCACCTACGCCGCGCTCCTCACCAAAACCAACAGGATCTACAGGATCTTCGAGCAGGGTGAGTCGCCGGCAGGGGGGACCCGCGGGTCCGGCTTGGGGGGGTCGGGAGTCCCAGTTGGGGGTCAGGAGTCCAGGATGGGGGTCAGAAGATTGGCTTGGGGGGTCAGGAGAGACATAGGATGGAGTTCCACCTATGCCACGTTCCTCACCGAGCCTAACCGCGTCCACCACGTCTTCAAGAAAGGTGAGTTATGGGGTGGACCGAGAGTTCTGGAGGACCCACGCGTCCAGGTTGGGGGTCAGGAGTCCGAGTTGGGGGTCAGGAGTTTGACTTGGGGGTCAGGAGGACGTAGGATGGAGTTCCACCTCATTCCTCACGGATCCCGACCACATCTACTGCGTCTCGAAGCTCCATGACTCCATGGGTGGGCACCCAAGACTTCGGGAAGGATCGGGAAGGGGGGGGAGCACCCAACCCCCCCCAAACCCCTCCCCCTCCCTCCAATTAGGCAAACGCTCGGTGACCCCGCCCCGTTTCATCAGCCCCGCCTCCCAACTCTTCATCACCTTCACCTTGAGCGGTCTCCAACTCTTGGCGTCGGCCCTTTGGCTTCTCCTCCGGCCCCCGCACGCCCTCATCGATTACGAGATGGGCCGGACGGCGGATCCCGAAGACGCTCGCGGCGTCCTCCGGTGCGACATGGCGGAAGGCGGCACCTTGGCGGGTTTGGCGTACGCGCTCCTCCTCATGGTGACGTGCACCGTTTACGCCGTCAAAGCTCGCGGCGTCCCCGAAGCGTTTAACGAAGCCAAACCCATCGGCTTCGCCATGTACACCACCTGCGTCGTCTGGGTGGCCTTCGGCCCCATCTTCTTCGGCGCCGCCCAGTCGGCCGAGAGGGTGAGGAAGGGGGGGAGTTAAGGGGGTTTTGGGGCATTTAAGAGGGTTTTGGGGGGATTTGAGGAGGTTGGAGGGGGGTTTCGGGCGGATTTAGGGGTTTAAGGGTGTTTTGGGGGGACTTAAGGGGGTTGGAGGGGGGTTTAAGGGCGTTTTGGGGGGGGTTGGGGGATTTAAGGGGGGTGGGGGGATTTAATGGGGTTGGAGGACATTTAAGGGGGGTTTAGGGGGTTTTAGGGGGGTTGGAGGGCATTTAAGGGGGTTTTGGGGCATTTAAAGAGGGTTTTGGGGGGATTTGAGGAGGTTGGAGGGGGTTTGGGGGCAGTTTTAGGGGTTTGGGCGTTTAAGGGAGTTTTGGGGTGATTTAAGGTGGTTGGAGGGGGTTTTAGGGGGATTTAAGGGGGTTTGGGGGGATTTAAGGGGGTTTTGGTGGGAGGGAAGAGGAGGGTTGGGGGGACCTAAGGGGGTTTGGGGGGGATTTTGGGGTTTCAGGGTGATCAAGGGAGTTTTGGGGGCATTTAAGGGGGTTGTGGGGGGGTTCTATGGGGTGGAAGAGCAGGTTTGGGGGGTTCAAGGGGGTTCTGGAGGGACCCAGAGGGGGAGATCTTGGGGGGGGGGGGTCAATGGGTTTTGGGGGGGATTTAAGGGGGGGTTGGGGGGGTTAAGTGGGTTGGAGGGTTTTTTGGGGGGGGGGTAAGTGGGTTGGGGGGACCCAAAGGGGTTGGGGGGAGATTTGGGGGGGTTCAAGGGGTTTTGGGAGGTTTAAGGGAGTTGGAGGGGGGTTTCGGTGGGGTGGGGGGGAGAAAGAGGAGGTTTGGGGGTGCCCCAAGGGGGGTTTAGGGCTGCCCCCCCCCCCCATTTTGTGGGGGTTACAATCCCCCCCCCCCCCCAGGTGCACGTGCAGACGGCGACGCTGACGCTCTCCATGAGCCTCTCGGCCTCCGTCCCCCTGGGGCTGCTCTATGCCCCCAAAGTCTACGTCATCCTCCTGCACCCCGAGCGCAACCAGGCCCGGACACGCCCCGACCCCGCCCCATAGCGCTGCCACGCCCTCAGGGTGGGGCAGGGTGGGGCCAACAGCCCCCTGTCCCGCCCCCTGTTGTAATACAGTCGCGGATGCAACCAAATGTCTGGGTCCCCCTTTTTTTTGGGGGGGGTGTTTCCAGCTGACACAAAGGGAGGGGAGCAAAGTGGGGGTGCAACAAGTTTATTGGGGGGGTTGGGGGCCCCCCCTTTCTCAGTGGGGCTCAGATACCAAGGGGGTGGGGTATCTTGTGTGGGGGGGGTGTCACTTGGGGGTCCCCACCAGAAGCTCCACCCACTCTGTCAGCGTCGGGGAGGCCGAGGGTGGCTGGGGGGGGGGGCAGAGAGAAAAGGGGGGAGCATTGGGGGGAAGATTGACCCCCAAGTGTCCCCCCAAAACCTCCCCAGGACCCCAAAACTCCCCCAGGACCCCAAACCCCCCCCCGGGACCCTCAAGTGCCCCCCCAGGACCCCAAAACTCCCCCAGGGACCCCCAACTGCCCCCCCAGGACCCCCAAGTGCCCCCCCATGATCCCCAACCCCCCCCCAGGACCTCAAAACCCAACCCAGGGACCCCCAACTGCCCCCGCAGGACCCCAACCCCCTCTCGGGACCCCAAAACTCCCCCAGGGACCCCCAAGTGCCCCCCCCCCGATCCCCAACCCTCCCCCAGGACCCCAAAACCCCACCCAGGGACCCCCAACTGCGCCCCCCAGGACCCCACCCCCAGGCCCTCCCCTAAAATTGACCCCCACCCCCCCCCACCTCACTCACAGAAATAGCGGGGACCCCCGCGGGGGGGGGCAGGAGGCGAACGCCCCCCCCAGCCCGAGGATAACCTGCTTCCAATTCCAAAGTCCAAACAATTTCAGAACCCCGAGGACCCCCCAGCACCCGCAGGCGTCCCAGTTCTGGCTCCCAGTCCAGGGCAAACCTGTATTTTTAAGTGAGGGGGGGACACGGAATTAAGGGGGGGGGTCGTTTTCCCCCTCCTCACCCCCCCCAATTCTCCCCCCCCGCCTCACCTGCGCTGGAGCTGTTCCACTTCGGCCCACAGGGGGCACCCTTCCCAGCAGCGCCCCTGCAGCTCCAGCAGCCCCGGGCCCAGCGGGGGGGGCAGGGGAGGGGGGCGGGGTCTGGGGAGGGATGAGGGCGGCGATTGGTTGAGAAGTTGGGGAGGGGGCGTGGCACCCCATGGGCACACCCCCATCCTGGACCCCTGAGTAACAGCTCCAGGTCCCCAAGTCTGCTCTAAGACCCCCAAGTGTGCCCCCCCCAGTCCCCCAAATCCCCTCCACAGCCCCCAAGTGCCCCCCATCCACCAAATCCCCCCCAGCCCTGCAAGTGCCCACCCAACCCCCCCCAGCCCCCAAATCCCCTCTCAGCCCCGCAAGTGCCCCCACAAGCCCTCTCCATAGCCCCCCAAATCCCCTCCACACCCCCCCAAGTGCTCCCCCTATCCCTCAAATCCCCCCCACAAATCCCCTCTCTGCACCCCAAGTGCACCCCAATCCCCTCCACAGCCCCCCAAGTGCCACCCTCCCCGTCCCCCCCAATCACCAGGAAGCGGAGGCCCCCCCCCAGCGCTGCGGCGCAGGCGAAGGGTCGGGAAGTTTTCGGGGAGCCCCGGGGGGGGCCCCAACTCCAGCTCCACGTCCTGGCACCCCGGGGTGGGGGGTGGGGGCAGCACCCGGACCCCCGACAGCGTCTGGTAGAGGCGACACCCGGCACCCACCCTGCCCCCCACACGCGTGGGTCCCTTGCTCAGGGCCCCCCATCCTCCCCTGCCCCTCCTGGGTGCCCCCCCAAAATCCTGGGTGCTCCCTAAACCCCCCCTCCCCCCTCTTGGGAGCTCCCCAAGCCCCCCTACCCCCCCAAACCCCCGCCCCCCCTCCTGGGTGTCCCCTAGACAACCCCCCCTCCCGGGTCCCCCCAAACTCTTGGGTGCCCCCCCAAACCCCTCCCTCGGGTGCCCCCAAACTCTTGCCCCCCCCCCAAACCTCCCCTCCTCCCTCCTGGCTGCTCCCCAAGCCCCCCCCTCCCCCGGGTGCCCCCTGAACCCCCTCCCCAGTCCTTCCCCCCCCCCCCCCCCCCCCCCCCGCTCACCCGGGAGTCCCCGCCTCCCGCGGTTTCCCCGCCCCCGTGCTGTCCCCGCCCCCTCACCTCTGGACCGCCCCCTCCTGGCGCCGCAGCGCCCCCTGCCGGCCCAGCTGCTCCCGCCGCCGCTCCTCCACCCGCTGCCGCAGCTGCACCCAAAGGGGGGGGGGGCCACGCACATTTTGGGGGGGGAACACCCATATTTTGGGGGCGGGGGGTACTCACACCCCCGCCCCACGGGAGGGGACACCCAGATGGGTGAGGTGGGGGGGTTGGTGGGTGAGGGAGGGGCCTCACCTGCTCCCGCCGCCCCGCGGCCTCATGCACCTTTGCCTCAAGCTCCTCCTTCTGCAGGGGGTGGGGGGGCAGCACCCGTGTGAGACCCCCAGCACCCTCAGCCCCCCCCCCAGCACCCATATCTCCCCCTAGACCCCCCATTTACGCCTCCAGCACCCATACACCCCACCTCAGCACCCATATTTACCCCCCAGCCCCCCCACTTGCCCCCCCAGCACCCACATATACCCCCCTGAGCTCCCATATCTTCCCCTATAGCCCCCCCATTGCCCCCCCCAACACCCATAATCCCCCCCAGCACCTATAGCCCCCCCCAGCCCCCACACTTGCCCCCCCAGCCCCCCTAGGACCCCCCCAACCCCGTACCTGGCGCAGGCGGCTGTCCAGGACCCCCCGCAGTCGCGGGACCAGGGTGCGACCCCTCCCCAGCTGAGCAAGGGTGGGGGGCAGGGCCCCCCCCAGGGCCGCCACCGCCCCCCCCGTACCCCTCCTTCAGCTCCTGCCAGCGCCTTCGCGCCTGCGCCCCCGCCTCGCCTGCAGGGGGCGGGGCTTCAGGGACACGCCCATGGGGGCGGGACCCAAGCGGGGTGGGGCAGGGACACACCCACCCAGGAGTTTGGGGGGGTCTTATGGGGGCTGGGGTGGGGCTATAAGGGGAGATATGAGAGCTGGGGGGTTAAATGTGCGTGTGGGGGGTGTCTGTGGGTGCTGGGGGGGGTCCTATGGGTGCTGGGGGGGCAAATGGGGGGCTATACAGGGAGATATGGGGGCTGGGGGGGTAAATGTGGGTGCTGGGGGGGCTGTGGGAGGAGATATAGGGCTTGGGGGGTCTTATGGGTGCTGGGGGGGCTACGGGTTCTGCAGGGGGCAAGTGTGGGTTCTGGGGGGGGCTATAGGGGGAGATATGAGGGTTGGGGGGGTAAATGTGGGTGCTGGGGGAGGTGGAGGGGACCCAGGTGTCAGGGGGGGCAGGAGTTTGGGGGTGGTCGGCGGGTCCCAGGAGTTTGGGGGGCTCCTAGGAATTTGGGGGGAGGTTTAGAGGGGACCCAGGAGTTGGGGGGGGGGGCGGCGGGGGGAGATGACTTACGGAGGGTGGGGGGGGCTGAGGGGGGCCCCGGGTTCTCGATCACCCCTAGGAGCAGGCGTAGCACCCGCAGCTGGGTGAGGAGCAGCTTCTGTTTCCGACGGGTGTCCTGGGAGTGAGGGATAAAAGGAATCTGGGGCGGCCAAGGGGGCAAGTTTTTTTGGGGGGGTCGGAGGCAGGTATGTGGGGGTTAGGAGACAAAAGTGGGGGGTCAAGGGGAGGTTTGGGGGGGGCTGGGAGAAGTTGGAGGGCTCAGGGGCAAATTGGGGGGGATTGAGGAGTAAATGGGGGCATTGGAGAGAGGTTTAGGGGGCAAATGGGGGATTATGGGCAGGTTTGGGGGGGGTTAGGGGGCAAATGGGGGAGTTAGGGGCAAGTTTTGGGGGGCAAAAGGGGAGGCCAGGGGCAACAGTGGGGTGCCCCGGGGCAGTTACAGGGCACTGTGGGGTAAATAAATAGGGGTGCTGTGGGGCAGACACAGGTGCCATGGGGCAGTTGAGGAGCAGCCGTGGGGCACCATAGGACAGTTGGGGGCAGATATGGGCACTGTGGGGCAGCTGTGGGTCTCACCACGAGATGTTCGACCAGCACCCGGGCCGGGATGTCACCGTCCTCCTCCTCCAAGGCCAAGGCGGCCTCCAGGGCCACCAGCGTCCTGGGGAGAAAGGGGACACGCGTGGGGACAACCCCCCAGAGCCCCAGGGACACCCGTAGGGACGCCCCCGCCCCCAAGGACACGCGTGGGGACCCGGAGATCCCCCCAGGGACACGCGCGGGGACCCGGAGACCCCCGTGGGAACGGAGCCAAGATGTCGGCCGCCCTGAGGGGATTTCCCGCGCGCGGGAAAGGCTCCCCGTGGGGGTGTCGCGTGGCCCCTGGGGGGGGGTCGCCCGCGCATGCGCCCCGCTCACCCCCGCGCGCGATCCAGCCGCGGCGGCGCCGCCGCCGCCGCCATCGCCGCCGGTTCTTCCCGCTCTCCCGCTTCGCTCCACCCACCCCGGGGGCGACGACCAATCACCGCCCGCTGTCCCTTCCCTCACCCCCCCCCCCCCACGCGCCGCGCCGGTAACCAATCGTCGCGCGGCAACGCCCCCTCGGAGGGCACGGCCAATCGCCGAGAGAGAGAGAGGGAGGGAGGGGGAGGGAGAGGGGGAGAGAGAGAGAGAGAGGGGGGGGGGGTGGGTTTAGGGAAGCCCCGCCCACCCGTTGCCATGGTGATGGGCTCTTGGACCGCCATTTTAAAGGGGCGGGGAGAGGGGTTGGACTGGGAGGGACTGGACTGTACTGGGAGGGGCTGGAAGGGAGAGAGAGGGCACTGGCGGATACTGGGAAGCACTGGGAAGGAGAGAGAGGGCACTGTGAGGGGACTGGGCTGTGGAGGGAAGGGACAAGGCTGTACTGGGAGGCACTGGGAGGGGGAGAGTGAGCACTGGGAGGGGACTGGACTATACTGGGAGGCACTGCGAGGCAACTGGAATACGAATCCTCTTTCCGCCACCCCCCAAATCAGGGGGGGGCCCTTTATTCCCCTCCCCCCTCATCGTCGCCGCCTCCGCACCAGGGTCCAGCCATCGGGGGGGGGGCGGGGGGGTCCCGCACTCCATGGCCTGGGGGGGGGAATGACATCATCGGTGTGTCAAATAACATCATCAGTCTGCCATGCCCCCCCTTTGGTGACAGCATCAGGGTGAGCGGTCCCGTCCCCCCCCCAGGTCAATGATATCATCGCTGCCCCCTCATCCCAGGGGTGTGTTTCCCCCCTCAGTCTGATGACATCATTCCCACCCCGCCCACCCCAGGGGCATGTTCCCCCCAGTTTGATGACATCATCACCACCACTCCCCCACCTGAATCCTGGGGGTCCCTCCCCGAACTCAATGACACCATTGGTGTCCCCCAATGACATCATCAGAGCCCCCCCCAATAAAATGAGATCACCAGCACATCCCCACCCATTTCGATGACATCATCATGCTTACCTCGTCCTCCTCCTCCTCCTCGCTGCTCTCCTCCCCCCCCTCCTGGTGGGGGGCGGTGGTCCCAGGGGTGTGTGTGTCCCCCTCAGGTGTGGGCGGGGCATGGGCGGGGCTTTCCTCCAGGTGGGCAGTGGCCAGGGCAGCTCGGAGGGCGGGGCCCCGGCGAGCCAGAGCCCCCAGAGCCTCCCCCACCCCCCCCACGTCCCCCCGGCTGGCCTGGGCGAAGAGAGTCACCAGCTCCCGGCTGACCTGAGAGGAGACTGGGGGTTACTGGGAGGGACTGGGATAGACTGGGAGGGGGACTGGGATATACTGGGAGGGACTGGTGGGGTTGGGAGGGGACTGGGATATACTGGGGAGGGGCTGGGAGGGACTGGGGGCATACTGATTTATACTGGGAGCTACTGAGACAGGACTGGGATGGGATAAGGGACACTGGAGAGTGCTAGTAAGAGCCTGGGTGGGGGGAGACTGGGCTGTACTGGAGTGACTAGGGGTGGCTGGGAGCCTACTGGGAGCATACTGGTGCATACTGGCTTATACTGGTCTATACCTGCCGCAGGCTGCCATCCTCCACGGCCGTGTCGAACTCGTTATCCATCACCTCGGCCAAGAACTCCTCCACCTCCTCCTCCCCCAGTTCTGCTGTTGGGGGGGGAAAAGGGAAGGGGGGGGAGGGGTGTGGTCACCCCCACCCCTGGGGGCGGGGCCACCCCGGGTGGGGGGAGGGGCCGGGGTGGGGGAGGGGTGCGGCTCACCATTTTGGGCGAAAAACTCCTGCAGGGCTCCCGCCAACCACGTCGCTTTTTCGAGGCTCTGGGGGCCCCCGAAACCGTGGGCCACCGCCAGCTGGGGGGGTGGAGGGGGGACAGTTGAGGACACACCCCTCCCCCCCGTCCTCACGGGGTGCCCCTCCCCCACTCCGGGTCATTTTGGGGGCTCCTCCCCCCTCCCCCCTCCTTTTGGCATCACTGGGGGGGGTCCCCGAAGTGGCCCCTCCCCTCCTCCAGCATCACTGGGGGGGCCCCCAAAGTGGCCTCTCCCCCCTCAGCTCCCCCCCAGGGTCACTGGGGACCCCCCCGTGCTCCCCTCGCCCACCTGGAGCGCGGCCCAGCCGCCCAGCACCGCCCGCACCCCCTGGGCGAACAAGCCCCCTTCTTCTAGCCCGGGGGCCGCCATTGCGACGTCTACGCAGCCCCCGCCAACCGAGCGCCGAGCTCACCGAGCGGCCCCGCCAGCCGAGCGCCGAGCGAGCGATGAGGAGAAAGGAAAAGAGGGGAGGGGGGAGGAGGAGGCGTGGCCGAGGGAGGGGGGCGGGGCGGGGCTAAAGGCGGGAGGCCGGAAAGGACTACAGTTCCCGGCGGCCCCCGCGCGGCGGCGGTCACGTGACGCAGGTGAGCGGGAGGGGCGGGGGGAGGGTGGGAGGGGAGCGGGGCGTATGGGGGGCTATGGGGGGGGCGGGGGGGCACCTATGGGGGCTAGAGGGGGTGGGGGGAGTGTAGAGGGACTCCTGGGGGGGCCGGGGGCACGCGGGGGCTGGAGGGGATACGGGGGTGTAGGGGGGCTATAGGGGGTGGGGGGGCATATGTGGGCTATAGGGGATGTGGGGGCATAAAAGGGCCATAGGGGGTGGGGGGGCATATGGGGGCTATAGGGGGTGGGGAGTGCACGGGGGCTATAGGGGGTTCGGGGGCATAAAAGGGCTACAGGGGATGAGGGACTACACGGGGGCTGTAGGAGTGGGGGGGCATGTGGGGGCTATAGGGCATGTGGGTGCATAAAGGGGCTATAGGGGGTGGGGGGCATATAGGGGCTATAGAGGGTGGGGGGTGCACGGGGGCCATAGGGGATGTGGGGGCATAAAAGGGCTAAAGCAGTATATATATATAGGAGTAGGGAATATACAGGGACTGTAGGGGTCGGGGACATATGGGAGCTATAGGGGGTGGGGGGCTACATGGGGGCTATAGGGGGTATTGAGATACATGGGGGCTATAGGGGCTGTGGGGCACATGGTGCCTATAGGGGATATGGGGGTACACAGGCTATAGGGGGTTGGGGGCGACATACGGGGGCTATAGGGGGTGGGTACTGGTCAGAACTGGGCATACACCACAGCTAGAGGACGTATAGGGGCTATGGCACCTATAGGGGCTATAGGGGGAGGGGTACAGGGTGGGTCTGGAGGTGGGGGGGGGCTACACCCACAGGGTACCTATAGATCCCATAGTGGGTGGGTGGGGGCTGGGGTACCTATAGGATCTAGGTGGGGGGGGAAGCCACCTGCCCTCAGGAGTCCTTCCTCTGGAGGAAGAGGAGGCCAGCGGGGGGGTGCCACCCCCCCCCTCCAGAATTTTGGGGACCCCCCTAATTAACCCCTCCCCCCAATCACCCCCCCCGCTTAACAAAGCCTCTTTGTTTCCCCAACAGGTCCCCCCATAAGGGGGGGGGGAGACACCGCCACCACCAGTGACACCAAGGGAGGGGACACAACACCCCCAAAATCGAGGTAACCCCATTGGGGACCCCCCCAAAACCCCACCCCCACCCAGACACCTGTGTCCCCCCCTTCCACCCCTCCCATAGATCCATAGGGTCAACCAAGCCACCCTTGGGAGCCTCTTTATTTGGGGGGAGGTCCCCTCAGCGCACCCCAGTATTTAAGGGGGGGTGGGGGTGGGTGAGGACAACCATGGCCACCGATTTGGGGGACCCCAAAGTCCCCACATCCCCCCCTGCCCCCCCAAAACGCTTCTTCCGGAAGAGCGTAGAGTTATTGGAGGATGAAGAACGAGACCCACCAAGTGATGGAGGAGACCCAGAATTTCGGGGAAACCTCGAATTTCGGGGTGATCTCGAATTTCGGGGAGACCTCGAATTTCGGGGGGCTGCCGGGGGAAGGGAGGAAGCAGAAGAAGAAGCGGAGATGAAGGCGGTGGCCACTTCGCCGGGGGGAAGGTTCCTCAAGTTCGACATCGAGTTGGGACGTGGAGCCTTCAAGACGGTCTTCAAGGGTTTCGACACCGATACTTGGGTGGAGGTGGCTTGGTGTGAGCTCCAGGTGAGCCCCCAAAATGGTCCCTTTTTTGGGGAGGCCGGGGCTTGGCTTCGTTAAAGGGGGGTGGGTTAATTAATCGGTCTTAAAAAGGCGGGCGGTATCCAAAATTCCTCGTGGAGGTCTTCCAAAGTCAATGATTCCCCAGGAAACCTGTGATCGGTCTTTCAAATTCGACTTGAAGCTCTTCCAAAGTCAACAACGTGCCAAAGTTCACTGTGAATCCTACAGTTGGCCCTTCAAACTCTTCTTCAACCCCTTCCAAAGTCAATGACTACCCAAAATTCATCATGAACCCAACAGTTGGCCCCTCAACTTCATCTTGAACCCCTTTCAAAGTCAGTGACACCCCCAAATTCATCCATGAACCCAATGGTTGATGCCTCAACTTCATCTTGAAGGTCTTCCAAAGTCAATGACACCCCAAAATTAATCATGAACCCTATGGTTGGCCCCTCAAGTTAATCTTCAACCCCTTCCAAAGTCAATGACCCCCCCAAATTCACCCACGAACCCTATGGTTGGCCCTTCAAATTCATCAGTGACCTCCCTCCAAACCAAATAATCCCCTCAAATTCACCATGAACCCAATGGTTGCCCTCCCCAACTCATTTTGAACCCCTCCCAAAGCCAATGACCCCCCCAAATTTACCATGAACCCTACAGTTGGCCCCTCCAACTCATCGATTCCCTTGTTTAACCCTTCTGACCCCTCAATATATCCCACGTTCATTTTTCCAAAGTCCTTGATGCTACACCCATGTGCAAGGTCCCCTTCTAAGCACCCCTAAATCTTTTCAATTCACCGCAAATTTGTCCATTTATCTGCCAAATTTATTTACCCTTTTAAGTTGCCAGATTCCTCAACGTACCCTCAAAATTAATTCCCGAAACTCTTAAATTCATCATCCCAAGGCACCAGTGAATCCTGGCAGCTCCTGATGTTGGGCACGAGGCCACGGTGAATTAATTACGGCCTCTTTTAACGAGCAGCAAATGGTCTGCAGGGAATTGAAAGAGCTTTGCGGCGTGGCAGGATGGGGTTTGCCACTCAGCTTGGCTGGTGATGGCAACTGATGATGATGATCCTTGAATCTGGGGTGGGTTTGACGTTGCTCCTCCCCCCCCCCCCGCCTCTACCAGGACCGCAAGTTGACCAAGGTGGAGCAACAACGGTTCAAGGAAGAAGCAGAGATGCTGAAGGGGTTGCAGCACCCTAACATCGTCCGCTTCTACGACTCTTGGGAGTCCACGGTCAAGGGCAAGAAGTGCATTGTCCTCGTCACTGAACTGATGACCTCCGGCACCCTCAAGACGTAAGTGACAGTGTTTTGCGGCACGTGGGCATGGCAAAGCTGGGGAGATGACGGCGGGTCAGCATATCCTGTCCCGCAGGTATCTCAAGAGGTTCAAGGTGATGAAGCCCAAGGTGTTACGGAGCTGGTGCCGGCAGATCTTGAAGGGTCTCCACTTTCTCCACACCCGTACGCCACCCATCATTCACCGGGACCTCAAGTGTGACAACATCTTCATCACCGGCCCCACGGGTTCTGTCAAGATCGGTGATTTGGGTTTGGCCACCCTGATGCGGACCTCCTTCGCCAAGAGCGTCATCGGTAAGACCCGCCGTGCCGAAGCGCGCCCACCGGTCACCAGTTGATGGGTCTCACCAACCATCCCGTAGGTACGCCGGAATTTATGGCACCGGAGATGTACGAGGAACGTTACGATGAGTCAGTGGACGTCTACGCCTTCGGGATGTGCATGTTGGAGATGGGCACCTCTGAATATCCCTACTCCGAGTGCCAAAACGCTGCCCAGATCTACCGCAAAGTCACCAGCGTGGGTTCCCGGTCTTGCCGGTGTGTGCCAACACCCTCCACCACCATGGTGGTGGCATTGTCACCGTGGTTCTTCCTCTTGTAGGGTATCAAGCCGGCCAGCTTTGACAAGGTGACGGACCTGGAGGTGAAGGAGATCATCGAAGGTTGCATCCGGCAGAACAAGGCAGAGAGGTGGGAGAAGCGGGGGTGCCGCATGGGGACCTCCTAGGTGATGCCTTGCTGTTGACCACGCCGTCGCCCGCAGGCTTTCCATCCGTGACCTGCTGAACCACGCTTTCTTCGCCGAGGACACGGGGTTACGCGTGGAGCTGGCAGAGGATGACGGGGGGTTCGACTCTTCCTTGGCACTCCGGCTTTGGGTGGAGGACCCCAAGAAGTTGAAGGGGAAGCACAAGGACAACGAGGCCATTGAGTTCAGCTTCAACCTGGAGGCCGATGTCCCCGAGGAGGTGGCCTATGAGATGGTGAGTGGCGCGGGGGTCCAGGGGTGGCATCTGGGGGCTGAAAACCCTCGGGGGGGACCCCAAAACCCCTCTGGGCTTGGCCCCTCCAACTTGTCTTGACCCTTCCCGAAGTCAAAGAACCTCCAAATTCATCAGAAACCCAACGGTTGTCCCCTCAAGTTGAATTTGCACCTCTCCCAAAGTCAATGACTTCCCAAAATTCAGCCTGAACTCTTATAGTTGGCCCCTCAAATTCATCTTAAACTTCTCCTGAAGTCAATGACACCCCAAAATTCACCATGAACCCCACATTTGGCCCATCAAACTCATCTTGAACCCCTTCCAAAGCCAACGATCCTCTAAATTCACCATGAACCCTATGGTTGGCCTCTCAACTTCATCTTGAACCCCTTCCAAAGTCAATGACACCCCAAAATTCACCAATGAACCCTACGGTTGGCCCCTCAACCCTTCCAAAGCCAACAGTTCTCCAAGTTCACCACGACCTGCTCCCCACAAACACCCCATTTTCTCCCCCAACCAGGTGAAATCCGGCTTCTTCCATGAAAGCGACTCCAAAGCCGTCGCCAAATCCATCCGAGACCGGTTGACATTGGTGAGGAAGACACGGGAGAAGAAGCAAGCGGAAGGTCGGGGGCTCCCTGAAAATGAGGATACCGAGGTGGACCAACACGTCCGTCAGCAGCTGCTCCGGCAACAGCCCCTCACTGCTGGTGAGATTCCCAGCTTCCACCCCATGGCTGGTGGCCCCCCAAAATTGCTCATCCCTGATTGCTCCTCAGCAGGCGAGGGGCTTTTGGAGAACGGTCCCATCTCAGATGCCACCAGCACCTGTTGTCTCACTGGGGCGCCTGAGCCCACACCACAGCTCCTTGGGTGCTACCAACGAGGGTCACCAGGACCCCCCCAAGATGGGGCATCCCCTACCTGTGGCCGTCCCATCCCCTTGCAGGTGCCGGTAAGTCCCCGTCACGCCGGGGTGGGTTGGGGACCGTTGGCACCACCGCCCACCGCAGCACCTTGACCCCCAGGTCACCTACGGGGTGGAGGGCACATCAACAGATGTCACTGGAGGTGCCACCACAGCAGTGCCAGAGCCACCCGGCATCGACGGGGAGCCGGGGGTCGGTGTGACGCAGAGCCGCGGGATGTCATCAGTGGTGGTCGCACGGCTGCAACCAGCTCCTGGGGCGCCGGGTCCAATGATGACATCGGTGGTGCCCGGCATGCAGCTGGCTCCGGGGATGTCACCAGCTCCAGGGGTGCCACCACCAACTGGAATGCCACCAGCTCCAGGAATGCCACCAGCTCCAGGAATGCCACCGCCAACTGGGATGCCACCGCCAACTGGGATGCCACCACCAACTGGGATGCCACCAGCTCCAGCAATGCCACCACCAGCTCCAGGGATGCCACCAGCTCCAGGGATGCCAGCTCAATCGGTCCCCATCGTGCAGCTGCAGCCAGCTCCAGGGATGCCACCGGGTCCAGGGATGCCACCAGCCCAAGGGATGCCACCACAGCCAGTCCCCACCATGCAGCCACAGCTGGTGCCAGGGATGTCACCGGCTCCAGGGATGCCACCACAACTGGTAGCCACCATGCAGCCGCAGCTGGCTCCAGGGATGCCACCAGCTCCAGGGATGCCACCACCAGCTGGGATGCCACCACAGCCAATCCCCACCATGCAGCCACAGCCAACCCCAGGGATGCCACCAACAGTGGGAGTGTCACCTGCTCCAGGGATGCCACCAACCGTGGCAATGGCCCCAACCACAGGGATGCCACCAGCTCCAGAGATGCCACCAACCATTGGGATGCCACCAGCTGTGGGGATGCCACTGCTACCTGGCTTGGCACCAGCTGCAGGGGTGCCACCAACCGTGGGGATGCCACCTCCACCTGGGATGCCACCAGCCCCAGGGATGCCACCACTGTCTGGCATGCCACCAGCCCAAGGGATGCCACCAACCATGGGGATGTCACCGGCTCCGGTGATGCCACCAACCATGGGGATGTCACCAGCTCCAGGGATGTCACCAGCTCCAGTAATGCCACCACCACCATCCGGGATGCCACCAACCATGGGGATGTCACCAGCTCCAGTGATGCCACCACCATCCGGGATGCCACCACCAACATCTGGGATGCCACCAACCCAAGGGATGCCACCACCACAGCTCCCCACCCTCCCAGCAGGTCCACAACCCGAAGACCTGTCCCTGCACGCCGATCCCCCGCCGTCTGCCACCAACCCTTCAGATCCGGTGCCCTTCCTCCGCGTCCCTGAGGCCACCACCGTCCCCGAACCTCCCGGTGCCAAACCCGACCGTGTCCGGCAACGCCGAGCCTCCTGCCCTCGCCCAGAGAGGGTTCCTCGCTTCCAACTGACCGTCCTCCAGGTCGGGGGCGGGGAGGGGGAGGGACACAGATGGACTTTTATTGAGGGGGGGGACAGGGACACCCCATAACTCATGTCCCCAACCCTTTAGGTCTCGTCCCCTGGGGACAACACAGTGGAGTGTCAGCTGGAGACCCACGACAGCAAGATGGTGACCTTCAAGTTTGATGCCGATGGGGACGCTCCCGAGGACATCGCCTGCTACATGGTGACCCCCCCCCTCCCCCAAACCCCCAAATTCCTCCTCACCCCCTAAATCCCCCCAAATTAATGTGGGGTGTCGTGTGTCATCCCCCAAAATGTCCCCAAACCCACCCTCAAGGTTGAGGACAACTTCGTGCTGGAGGGCGAGCGGGAGAAGTTCGTGGAAGAGCTGAAGGCCATCGTGGCGCGGGCGCGAGGGATCCTCGGTGGCCCCCCCGTGGACCCCCAGGTGCCCCACCCCCACCCTTACACCCACCCCGGACACCTGGGTCCACCCCCACCAGTTGACCCCCCCCCCAAAATGTGTCTCCCCACAGGCAGGACCTCCTGAACAAGCGGGTGGTGGTGAGTAGCGGGGGAGGGGAAGGGGCGGGGGTGGGGTCATCCCCCCCCACCCTGACCACCCTCACCCCTTCCCCCCCAGGAGAAGGTGCCCCCCAGTCGTCCCCCGTTGGTCGTTGGAGGTTTTGCATCAACCAGACCATCAGGAACCGGGAAGCCACCGGTGGGTCATCCTAGATGGGACGTGGCGGGGGGACACACACGACGACACACCAGTGTCCTCCCCTCCCCCACAACCTCCATGGATTTGGGGGGGTGTCACCTCCTTGCAGGTCCTGGGGGACCCCCACCCAACCGAAGAGCCTTGGGGACATCCCGCGGTGGTGAGGTGGATGCGGTCCCAGATGTTGGTGGCCCTCAAGAGCCAGGGATGGTTGTCACTGGACCCCAAGAACCAGGTGGCCCTCAAGGACCAGGGACGGTCATTACTGGAGCATTAGAGCAGGATGGACCTGGGGGACCAGAGATGGTTGTCCCCAAATCCAGTGACCTGGGTGTCCCCCAAGAACAGGAGATGAACGTCCCCAAACCCCACGGGCTGGACGCATGCAAGGGACCAGAGACAATTGTCCCCAAACTCCATGAGCTTGGTGTCCCTCAAGGACAGGAGATGACTGTCCCCGAACCCTGTGACCTCGGTGTCCCCAAAGGACTGGAGATGATCATCACCGGACCCCAAGACCCAGGTGTCCCTGAAGGACTGGGGACAATGGTCACGGGCGCTTGGGAACAGGATGGACCCAGGGGACTGGGGACAATTGTCACCAGACCCCAAGAGCTGGATGAACCCATGGGACCAGAGATGACCATCTCCAAACCCCAAAATCTTGGTGTTCCCCAAGGACCAGGGACAACTGTCACCAGCACTTGGGAGCAGGATGGACCTGGGCAACCAGACATGATCGTCCCCAAACCTCAAGAGCTTGATGACCACCAAGGACCAGAGACCATCATCCCTGAACACCAAGACCTGGGTGTCCCCCAAGGACAGGGGACAATTGTCACTGAAGCTTGGGAGCAGGATGGACCATGGGGACCTGAGACGATTGTCCCCAAACCCCAAGAGCTGGACGTCCCCCAAGGACCGGAGACAATCGCCATTGGAGCTTGGGAGCAGGATGCAACCATGGGACCAGAGGTGATTGTCCCCAAACTCCAAGACTTGGACATCCCCCATAGACTGGAGATGACCATCCCCAAACCCTGAGACCTTGGTGTCCCTCAAAGACCAGATGACAGTCCCCAACCCCAAGACCTTGGTGTCCCTTGAGGATTGGAGACCATTGTCCTCAAACCCCAGGACCTTGGTGTCCCTCAACCCCCAAGACCTTGGTGTTCCTCAAACCCCAAACCCCAAGACCTTGGTGTCCCTGAAACTCCAAGCCCCAAGACCTTGGTGTCCCTGAAACCCCAAACGCCAAGACCTTAGTGTCCCTCAAAGACCATCGATGACCATCCCCAAACCCCAGGACCTTGGTGTCCCTTAACCCCCAAGACCTTGGTGTCTCTCAAGGACCATCAATGACCATCCCCAAACCCCGAGACCTTGGTGTCTCCCAAACCCCAAGGTCTTGATGTCCCTCGAACCCCAAACCCCAAGACCTTGGTGTCCCTCAACCCCTAAGACCTTGATGTCCCTCAAAGACCAGCCATGATTTTCCCCATCCCCCTGCCCCCCCTGACATTTTGGGGGGGGGCTGGTGACCACCTCAGCACCCTGTTTCCGCAGGACCCCCCAACGGAGAGGACCCCAGGCCGTCCCACCGCTGGGGGGGGGTATTTTGCCCTGGGGTTTAATTGCCCCCGCCTGAAAAACCCCGTCAGCAAGAAGACCTGGGGGCGCAAGATCAAAAGTTGGGCCCGGCGGCTCCGGCAGCCCCCCCCCACTGCGGGGGGACCCCCCCGGCCAGGTAGGGTGGGGTGTCCACCCACTTGTACCCCCCATTTATCACTCCCATTTATAGCCCCCCCATTTATCACCCCCATTTACAGCCCCCAATTTATGTCCCCCCATGTATACCCCCCATATGTATCCCCCCATTTACCCCCTCTCTATGCCCCCCCCCTTGTTCCACAGGGGAGGTGGAGGAATTTGGGGATCCCCCCCGGCGGGGGCATTGCCAGGTGGGTGTTTGGAGGGGGTCCCCGGGGGGGGAGCACCCCCCTATGGACCCCCTCAAATTGTTCTATGGACCCCCCTAAACTGCCTCCCAGAGACCCCAAAACTGCCCCAGGGACCCCCCAAATTACCCCCGAGACCCCCTGAATTACCCCCAGGGACCCCCAAACTGCCCCAGGGACCCCCCAAATTATCCCCAGGGACTCCAAAACCGCCCCAGGGACCCCCCAAACTGCCCCAGAGACCCCAAAACTGCCCCTGGGACCCCCCAACATCACCAGGGACCCCCCAAATCCTCCCCCCCTCGCCCCCCATCCGGCTCGTATTGCTTCTATATCCCCCCCCACCCCAGCTGCTAACGAACCCCGAATCGACCGACCCCCCTGAAACCGAAGGCGATTGGGGGGATCCCAGCTCAGAAAGTGAAAGTGGGGGGGTGGGGGGACCCCCCCATCCCCCAGGAGCCCCTCCCCGCCCCCCCGGATCCCCATCGTCCCCCATGAGCAGCGACGGGGAGACGGACCCTGAAGACGAAGATTTACGGGTGGAGCTGCGAAGGCTGCGGGAAAAGTAAGTTGGGAGGTCATGGGGGGTTTTAGGGGGGCCCCCCAATATTGGGGTACTCTCCCTGACCCCCCCCCCAAAATAGGCATATCCAGGAGGTGGTGACGTTACGGGCGCAGCAGGACAAGGAGCTGCAGGAGCTGCATGGGCGTCTCCGTGCCCTAAAAGAAGCTCGGGGGGACCCCCCAAAATTTGGGGGACCCCCCCCGGGGGATTATGGGGGACTCCCTCATCATTGCCCCGGGGGATCCCCCCGACGGCTTCGGGGTGCCAAGGGAAGAGGAAGGGGAAGGGGCGCGACAATGACAGGTTTGAGGCGCAGGGAGGGGGTTTGGGGTGCAAAGAGGGAGGTGGGGGTACAAGGGAGGTTTTGGGGTGCTCCATGGTCTGGGGAGAGGGGTTTGGGGTACGGGGGGGTTCTGGGGTGCAGGGAGGGGTATTGGGATGCAAGGGGGGGTGTTGGGGTGCAAGGGGGGATTTGGGGTACTGGAAGGGGGTTTTGGGGTGCTCTATGGTTTAACGAGGGGGTTTTGGGGTGCAAGGGGTGGGCTGGGGTGCAGGGAGGTGTATTGGGGTGCTCCAAGGAGAGGTTTTGGGGTGCAAGGGGGGGCTTTTGGGGTGCACCTTGGTCTGGGGAAGGGGTTTCGGGGGAGGGAGGGGGTTTGGGGTGCAGAGGGGCATTGGGGTGCTCTGGCAAGGCGGTTTGGGGGTACAGGGGTTTTGGGGTGCTGTGGGAGGGGATTTGGGGCTACAGAGGAGATTTGGGGTGCTCCCCCCCACCTCCCCAACACTCAGATGCCTGGGTCGTCCCCCCCAACCCCTTCCCCTCCCCCTTACAGGCCCCATAACCCCCCCAGCCCCCCCAAACCCCCCACCGGCCCCTCAAAAAAAGGGGCTCTTCACCGATGACCTGCACCGGCTGGTGGATGAGTGGGTGCAGGATACGGCCCGAGCCCAGGTAAAGGGGGGGGCCCCCCTTAAACCCCTTTTTGGGGTGCTGGGGGGGGTCCTCAATATCTAAACACCTCCTTCCTCCCCCCCCCAAATCCCACAGGGGACCTCGTCGTGGGTGGCCACCCTCCGCGGCGCCCGGATGACCCCCCCAAAATGGGGAGTGGTACCCCCCCCCAAAACCAACCTCCATGGGGGGGGCAGCCTCCTCCCACCAGGGGCTGAGTGAAGGGGGGGGGGGGCCGGTACCCTAAAACCGCTGCTCCTTCCCCAAATCCCCCTGTTTTACCCCCAAACCCCCCTATTTTGGGTGCCATCCCCCTTCCCATATTCCCTTCCCCGGGTGACCCCAATTTTCGGTCCCCAAATTGCCTCATTTCACCCCCCTCCTTGGTTTGGCCCCCCTGTAGGGTGAACCCCAATTTTTAGCCCCCAAATTGCCTCATTTTACCCCAAAATCCACCTTTTGGGGGGGTCTGATGCCCCCCGGGGGTTGACCCCAGTTTTCACCCTCAAAATCACCTTGTTTTGCCCCAAAACACCCTTTTTTGTGGCCTGCCCCCAACCATGCAGTGACCCCAATTTTCGGCCCCCAAATCACCTCATTTCATCCCAAAACTTCTTTTTTTGGGCCTATTGCCCCTTTTTGGGCCTTCCCCATGAGGTGGCCCCACTTTTTGGCCCCAAAATCGCATCGATTCACCCCAAAACCCCCTTTTATGCAGCCTGCCCCCACCATGCGATGACCCCAATTTTCAGCCCCCAGATCACCCTGTTTCACCCCAAAACTCTTTTTTGGGGCCTATTGCCCCTTTTTAGCCACCCCATGAGGTGACCCCATTTTTTGGCCCCAAAATCGCATCGATTCACCCCAAAACCCCCTTTTTTGCAGCCTTCCTCCCCCATGGCGTGACCCCACTTTTTGGCCCCCAAATCACCTAATTTCCTACCCCAAACCCCCATGTTTTGCCCCATTGTGAGATGACCCCACTTTTCAGCCCCTAAATCACCTCATTTCACCCCCAAACCCCCTTTTTTGGGCCTATCCCCCTTTTTGCTCCTCCCATGAGGTGACCCCAATTTTTAACCCTAAACCAGCCTCATTTCACCCCAAAACTCCATCGGTTGAACCCCAACCCCTCGCTCACCCCCTCATTTGCCCCCAAATCCCCGGTTTTGCCCCCAAAACCACTGGGAGCCCCCAAACTGCCATATTTCACCCCATCCCGCGCCCCGCAGGCCTGGGATTCCTTAACGCAGCTGTGGTGGGGGGTGTGGGGGAACTGGCCATACTGGTGTTACTGGTGACCCCCTCCCCCATCCTGGTCGTACTGGTACGACTGCCCCTCCCCCACTTTACCCTCCTCCCCCCCCAGCCCATTTTTGGGTCATTTCTTCATGTTTTCTGCCCATCTACCTCACCCTTCACCAGACAGCGAGGTTTTGGGGTGAATTCCTGGGTGTTCTAGTTCTGGGGAGGAGGAAGACGTTTAATTTTCGGGGGGGAAATTACTATAAAGTTCGTAAAAGAAACTCAAAACTGAGAAATAAAAGCGTGGCGCCACTCCCAAGATGGCGGCTCCCGCCTCAAGATGGCGCCGCCCCCCCCATGCACCGCCTATGGGGAGGCGGGTGGGCTCGCCCTTCTCAAGATGGCGTCCGCGCCCTTCTCAAGATGGCGTCGCGACGCGGTCAAAATGGCGCCTCGGCCCCGCCCTCTCGCTCCGCGTTTCCGCGTTTGAATAAAACTTTATCGGGCGGCCGGAGCCGGGCAGGAGCCGCGGCGGCGGCGGCGGAACCGGGGCCGGGCCGGGAACGGGCGGCGGTAACCGGGAGGTGGCGGTGGAACGGCCGGGAGAGGCCTCAGGCCTGGCCGGTGGGGCCTGCGGCCTAGTTGGGAGGTGGCGGTGGGGGACGCGTAGGCCTCGCGGGGAGTCCGGGGCCTTGTAGGCCTTTGATGGGGGGGTAAGACCCTATAGAGCCGGGGGAGGACCCTATAGAGGGGGGTGCTGGGGCCCTATAGGCCCTTTAGGGGAGCTCGGGGCCCTGTAGGCGATTGGAGGGGGCCTGGGGTCCTACAGGCCCCTTTTGTGGGGGTGGGGGGTTAGGGCCCTGTAGGTGTTTGGGGGGGGTCTCAGGGACCTATAGAGGCTGGGAGACCCTATAGGGCCTTTGGGGGGTGCCCTAGGGCCCTGTAGGATCTTTTGGGGGTGTCCCAGGGTCCTATAGAGCTGTGGAGGCCCTATAGGCTCTTTTGAGGGGGGAGCCCAGGGCCCTGTAGAGCCGGGGACACCCTAGAGACCCTTGAGGGGGGTGTCCCAAGACCCTATAGGCCCTTTTGGGGGTAGTCCAGGGCCTTATAGAGCTGGGGAGACCGTATAGGTCCCTGGGGGGGGTGTTCCAGACCCCTATAGATCTGTGTAGGGGGGTTGTTGTGTCTCTTAAGTCCCTATACGGAGACTCAGCTGCCCCCCACGGGGTGGGGAGCATATAGGGAAGCATTAAAGGGGGGTGGGTGGCTATAGGGGAGGAATTTCTATAGGGGGTCACCTCTAGAAAAGCCAAAAGAGAGTGTTTGATAGGGGGGGGTCCACGGGAAGGGGTTTATAGGGATCTATAGGACAGTGGGGCGGATGTCCTGGGCTGGGGAACAGGGTTGGGGGGGTCTATAGGGGTGCGGGAGGGGGTCTGTAGGGTCAGGGGTGCCCCTATAGGGGCTGGAGGGGGGGCATGGCCTCGGTACCCGTATACTGCCTGTGCCGGCTGCCCTATGATGTCACCCGCTTCATGATCGAGTGTGATGGCTGCCAGGACTGGTTCCACGGCAGGTGGGGGACTGGGGGGGCACTGGGAGGCGACTGGGAGGAGTTTGC